>NW_027170966.1:170000-172478 GCF_036898095.1 Palaemon carinicauda
GTATGTGGACACCTGATGATACAGACGAGGCCGATCAAAGAATAGGAACACTTCCTATTCACTTCAGATGATTAAACTAAAAGAACATATTTTAAGAGGAAATACTCTAACCAACAAGGAAATTAAAGGAGAATTAATTTAGTAACGTTAATGACCTCAATCCCTTGCATGAGCCAGACTATTGAATTAGTTATATGCTGATGCCAGATGCTGGTTCTCAAAAAGAGACAAATTATAATCGGGGAAAATTAATTAGCTTTATAGCTGAATGAAGAACGCAATGGGAAAAAAATCTTTTCAGGAATGTCTTTCTTTAATAAGAAGAAGAAGAAGAAGAAGAAGAAGAAGAAGAAGAAGAAGAAGAAGAAGAAGAAGAAGAAATATATTTAAAGGAAAATGGAAACAGCCCTTTTTGCGACATTTTGCCGTTGAATATATGAGCTTAAGCGAAAATAAGTGTTTAATGTGTATCTATGTGGAAAGTCAAAAAGATAACTTCCATCCCCACACAGCATAGAAATTGAATTCTATTCTATTTCCACCAGTATCATGTACTGGAATAGGTGAGACCATAAAGATATTACTTTCTCACAGTATGACATTTACTGTAAGTGAAATCTACGTGGAATAACAATACTGTTATATTCCGAAAGGCAAAAAAACTCAGGCACCCCCTCCAGTTCACTCCCTTACGTCCTAATGAGTTATCCTTATCCGCCAGTAGATGGCATCAAAGGCATATTGTCTTGACTAATATAGTCTGTTATTTGACGACAATGTTTGTCAAAAAAAGTGTTCTAGGAAGGTAATGGCTGGAGAATTGGTAGTTAGTAAATTGTTTCCTTATTAAGAATAAATATTTTTGTCAGAAAATGGTGTGATTTTTCATATGCTATCGGAAGCAACCTGAGTTTATTTCCTTTCTTCATCAGAACACACGATAGTAAGTCATGTTCCTGTACAAGTGACCAAGGTAAAAATCATCAGCATAGTTCATATAGGTGGGACGAGTTTGGGACAGCGCTACCAAATGTAATTTCCTTTTCTGGAGAATATCATTATTCATTACATATTCAAATGGTTTAAAGAGAAATAGTTAAATGCCAGAAGATGCATGGTTGTGGTGTAATTTGATATTCTTATGATCAGCGTAATCAACATAATAAAATCGAATAATTAAAAAGAAAATGGTCACATTTCTGCGTCCTCGCCTGTTCTGCGTCATCCACCTGAGTAGTTGTTAGTTAATAAGAGCGTTCCAGAGTGTAAATTAGTTGTTTAATGAACCTTATCATTCTTTTCTTAGTAAATGTATGCATGTCAGTAAAGCTGTTTTATTGTTGAATATACGTTAAAAGAATCCAATGTATATATATATATATATATATATATATATATATATATATATATATATATATATATATATATATATATATATATATATATATATATATATATATATATATAACGTTAATTTTTCCCTTGACAGTGACGAACGTGGTCTTCCTAAGTTGATAGTAGGCCAATTGTGAATTAAAATGAAAATGGTTCTGAAAGTTCATGGAGAGAGAGAGAGAGAGAGAGAGAGAGAGAGAGAGAGAGAGAGAGAGAGAGAGAGAGAGAGAGAGAGAGAGAGCAGGTGAAAAGAAGCCATCTACAAGACATGGATGGATGTTTATGATTTCTGCAAATAAATCATAAAAAATTGAGTAATACCTCTAAGAAGAGGAGCCAATGTACATGTGTATAAGTGAAGTGTGGCTGTTGCATTAATCTATTAAAGATATATGACAATTATTTGTCAACATTTATTAGTACGAGTATTGATCGTGATGCTTTTGAGGAATCTGGTACCAGGCATAGAGTTGAAGAGGATAGTTTGGAGAGGGGGAAATGTAAACATCCATGATTATAATGTATCTGAGATTACTGAGGAAATAAATAAAATTTTGCTCTATACAAAATTTTGTTTGTTAGGATGTGTTTCTTTTGTAACGATATCAAAGTCAGTTTTTAGCACACATTTTGATAACAAGAACCTCCTAAGAATTTAAACTTTTCAACCTGCTTAGTTGCTGTTAACTCCGGGGAGAGGGACACACAACCACAAGTTTATACGACTTTCATCTCATCATTTACTGGAGAGAGTATTTTTAGGATGCATTTTGGGCGCAAACGTTTCCTTGGGAATGACAACCTTTTGTTGCCGCCTTTCTGTAACTTTACTTGGGACAAACGAGGAAAGTTGGAATTTATCGGATGCAACCCGGTATGTATTTCACCAGTTGAAACCAGGGATGTAGAGATCGTTTGAATCCAATAACATTTTTCGGGAAATAATTATTTTAACCTTTGTGCATAAATAGAAAGTGAAGACCAAGCAATGACCGATAAAATTCTATTCCTCCATATTTCCAATTTACTATATGTAAGTTCTTGTACAGGCTAGCAATAGAAGAAAAATATATTAATTACGGA
>NW_027170967.1:7500-15000 GCF_036898095.1 Palaemon carinicauda
TTTAGCTATTTAGCTTTACATAGGATTTCCTTTCGTGCTTAGTATTATTTGGCGAAGTATTCGCCATTCTGGCCTACGCTAGGCCATGTAGCCTAGTCGTTTGGTCCTAGTACTTAATGCATGATTATGGTTTTTCCGAGTGTAATTAAAATTTTATTGAAGCTTAGGCTATATTTTATACATTTTAGACTGTGTGGAATATTTCCAAGATTGTATACGTGAGAGTTTCGGTGAATTAGGTAATCGATTCTCTTGGTGCCTAGGCTAATTGCTTATGAAGCCTTAGTATACTTTATTATACTCCCCGGTTGCTTTCTTTTCTTCGGAGAAGGTATGCAATCCCTTTCCCTCTGTTTAAGCCTTGGGCTTATCCCTAAGTGGTTTTTTCCGAATTTATTTTCGATAAAACTATACTAGGGTGTTACTGTACCTTCCTGTTCCAGCAGAGTCTGGTTCAAAGAGGGACAGAACAACAGAGTTTTTAGTCTGAGTCCGTGTTGTTTGGCTTGGGGCAGAGTCTCCCTCGCTGACCTAACACTTACAAAGGGAGCTGAGCTCCCTTAGGTCACTGTCGAAGGTTTCTGTAGTTATGATTCCTTCTTGTGTGATCGACCAGACTAAGTCCTGTTGCTGTTCTCGGGGAGGATAAATCTTCCCTTGGGAGTTCCAACGCCTTCCTTGCTTTGGTGCTCTGGAAGCTGGCAGGTATTATACTACTGCGCTGGCCCTTTCCCTTAGATCTCCCTTAGGCTAAGACAGAGTTCTTGGCTGCGGGTGATCTGTCACTAAAGCAAGGTTGGCAGGACCCTCTTGTCCCTTCCCCCTCTATCTCCGTAATGGCCTAGCCATTACTGTACTGTACCTTGCCGGCCGGCAGAGCTGGCCGGCAGGGGTTTTACTGTACCATATGTCATTCTACTTCTGGACCTAGTATAGGTTGGGATATGGATTGACTAAGCCCATTGCCGGCCGGCAGAGACGCTGGACGGCAAGGGTCTTATGTTTTCGAGTGCTGCCCGGACCTCTCTTGGTCCCTCATCCATGCCTGCCGGCAGAGCCGGACGGCATTGGTCAAGGAAGCCTGAATTAAGTTTCTCCCCTTCCTTATATGCACTCTTTCGGTTGCCGGGCTTGGGGGGTTGTGTACACTCTTATCCCGGCATCCATTCTATTTTCTTCTAGTGCTGTACCTGTCCCGGCTGCCGGCCTATGGGGCCGGCAGCCGGGCAGGTGTAGTCTTCTGGTTCTTTTGCTGCCGGCTGGCATCGGTCTTGTACCTTTGCCGGCCGACTTATGTCAGTCCTTGTCTGCCGGTCACCAAGAGTGTGACCGGCAGCTGGGTACTACCTTGTGTAGTTGCTGGCCGGCAATCATTGCCGGCCAACACTGGCTGTTGCTGGCCGGCAGCTGCTGCCGCCAGCACAGGCATTTGAACCAGAGGGCTGCCGCCCTATAGCTGTTAAGTAGTATACTTTAAAGCTAATTGTGGTGTGTGCCGGCCGGCAAAGGCAGGCCGGCACACATCCTCCTATACTGTACTAGTATTCGTCTGTATAGCATATACAGTAAGAAGAAAACTATAGTAAAAGTTTAGGTACAGCACTGTATCTTCTAACACTATTGTGTTTTCTTGCACGGCCCTTTGCTGTTGCCTTCAGACAAGAAGCAGAGTTCTTCCCTGTCTATTATCCCGGATTTTAAAATCATTGCCTAGGTGTGAGCTCCACCTGTTTCCTCTGGAAACTTTGCACTGGTTACTCTAGTAGAGATAAACCATTTTGATTTTATTATCTGGAAGGCTGCAGCAATGGGTTGTGAGGGAAACACAAGTGTGTGTCTTTAATTTCTGAATTGTTATGCTATACTATGCATATCCAGTGATACATAGTTCACTTGATACTCATGGAAATTTCTTCTCTTTACAGAAGGACACTCCGAAGTGGGGAAGTGCTTTCTGCAATGTCAGCAGCAAGAACCTCTGCGGACATGAGTTTTGTAGGAGACACGCAACATACGCTGTCTCCAAGGATGATCTCCGGTATTGGGACCCTCAGGTATGTACTGTGTGCACTAACCTGATTAATGAGACATTTAAATAGCTAGGAAGAAGCTTCGTACCTGGGTAAGGGGCTTCCAAAAGTACACTTCTGGCCCTTATCTTCCAAGTGAGAAGATGAGGGCGTATCTTTTCCCTAAGGCATCAGCTGATGCAGTGATTCCCCAGCCTCAAGAGGAGATCCCCTAAGTTCAGATCCAGGTGGATGCTGAGGTCGCGGTCGCGATGCAAGACATCCAGCTAAATGACAGGATATCTGATGTGGACGGGTGTCAGGAGGAAGACCTCCTTGCAGAAGCCCAGGATGAAGTTCAAGTCCCTCTACATCGGCCGGTCTCCCAGTAGAGCTGGGACAGGCCCTCTCTTCTATTGTTGGAATGATCCAACAAATGCAGAAGGAGAATCAGGAGAAGGCGGCTGCAATGGAACTGCGAATGCAGTGCCTTGCAGAATCACATGGGCCCCAGAAAAGCTCAATGTGAAAGACCTTCCTTTGTGCTCGGATGCTAACCCATGGAGGTATGCTGAGCACATGTCGATGACGACTGGAAAGATCGTCATCTCGGATATGCTGGGCTCAGTTCCCCTGGAGGGTGGAATTCTGGCCCAGCAAGGCACCATATCCGGACTGTTATGTCCGGCTGAGGAAGGAACCAGCTTCAAAGGAGGAGGCAGAGCCGAAGGAGGTCATAGTGATGACCATGCTAAGGCTCAAGCTCTACTTTCATCTTCGATGAAAGAGAGGGGCTTCTCTAACTCAAAGGTAGCTGCATTGAATAGGAAGCTCCCTTCCTTTGTGTCCTCGCCTACTAGAGCCTTCCCCCTTTTACAGAAAGGGTTTCTGGCTGTACTAAAAGCAATCGAGGCCGGCAAGTCTTGCCCCTCCCTAGAGGAGTGTAAACCCTTGTCGCTGGCCCTGTCTATGGACCACAAAGATTGGAAGGACGTCCATCTTACGTTCTAAGTGGGAAAGTTGGAGGCTGATATTGCCGGACGTCAGTTCGGCAAGGACCTCCCTAAGCTGTCTGACTTTCTTTTGCGAAGTGAGTTCGATACAAAAGAAAGACTGACTGCCTCAATGTCTCTTCAGACTACTCTCGAGACGATGGCAAGTGACCCCAAGGTCCATGAAATGTTCATGGTAGTGGCCAAGCCTCATCTGGCCACAGTGACGAAGGACCTTTATGGCTTCGTCAAGGCAAGGAGAGCTTGTAGGGAGTTCGTGTTTACCTCGGCTACAGTGAGGCACGAGCTAAAGAAACTAATCTCCTCCAACATTTGGGGAAAAGACCTTTTTCCCTACCGACTTGGTCAAAGAAGTTTTTGATAAAGCCACCTTGGAGAATAGAAACCTTCTCCAGATGTGGGATCTGGCTATCAAAAGAAAGTCTTCCCCGGATGAGGGTCCTCAACCAAAGAGGAAGACTATGAGAACTAGGCTACCGTCTCGGCCAGCCAAGCCTCTTAGACAGCAACAGCAACTGCAATTGCCATTGCCCCCAGTGCCCCAGATCGTGGCACAAACCCCGACCACCTTTCAGTGGGTACCCCAGGCCGTGTCGACACAGTCCACGGCATTCACCCCAGCGTTCGAAGGGCAGTCTACTTCCTTCCGAACAAAGCCTAGAGGAGCAGCCAGAGGCTCGTCTAGACGCCCCTCAAGGGGAAGGGGATTCAGGGGTGGTCGTGGTCAGGAAGGCAAGACCTCAGGACGGCAGTCCAAGTGAGGTGATACCGGTAGGAGGGAGACTTCTGAAATTTCGGGATCGGTGGACCTTCGATCCCTGGGCCCACAGCCTACTCAAGAATGGATTGGGCGGGAGCTGGTACAGCACTCCACCCCCGTACCTTCGGTTTTTCCAACACTCCACCCCCGTTATGGAGGAGTACGTTCAAGAACGGTTGGAGAAAAAGGGTGAAGCCCATCAATTTCTAAGGGAGGCTGTTTTGTGTTCCCAAGAAAGACTCGGAAAAGCTCAGAGTCATTCTGGACTTGTCGCCACTTAACAAGTTCATAGTGAATTGCAAATTCAAAATGCTAACACTGCAACACATAAGGACCTTACTGCCCAAGAGGGCATATTCCGTCTCTATAGACTTGTCAGATGCCTACTGGCACATTCCAATTAGCCATCGACTCTCCCCCTACCTAGGGTTCAGGCTACAGCGAAGACTATACGCCTTCGGAGCCATGCCATCCGGGCTAAACATAGCCCCAAGGATTTTTACGAAGCTTGCGAGCGTAGCTCTCAAACAATTTCGCCTAAAGGGAATTCAGGTAGTAGCCTACCTGGACGACTGGTTGGTGTGGGCAGCATCCGAGACAGAATGCTTGCAAGCTTCCAGTCAGTGATCCAGTTCCTAGAGTACCTAGGCTTCAAGATCAACAGAAAAAGTCTCGACTTTCTCCATCTCAAAAGTTCCAGTGGCTAAGATCCACTGGGACCTTTTGTCACACCGTTTCTCCACCCCAGCGAAGAAAAGGAAGGAGATAGCGGGTTCTGTCAAGAGACTTCAAGATTCCGAAAGGATATCAAGACACGAGCAGAAGAGAGTACTGCGCTCTCTCCAGTTTGCTTCGGTGACAGACCCAGTGCTAAGAGCACAGCTAAAGGATGCAATCGGAGTTTGGAGAAGTTATGCATCAAACGCGTGAAGAGATCTGAGAAGACCAGCCGCTTCGGCTAAGTACTCTTCTCAGGCCTTGGTCCCAAGCCAGACATCTAAAGAAGTCAGGTTCTTCTTCAGCCACCTCCCCCGTCGGTGACGATTCACTCAGACGCCTCAAAGGAGGGATGGGGAGGTCACTCTCATCGGAAAAAAGTCCAGGGGACTTGGTCCAGGCTATTCAAGACCTTTCTCATAAAACTTTCTAGAAGCTAGGGCAGTGCTCCTTACCTTAAAGAAAGTCTCCCCGCGTCATTCGTTCCACATAAAGTGGTAATAGACAGCGAGGTAGTTGTAAGATACTTGAATCGACAAGGATCGAGGTCACCACCTCTCAACCAGGTGATGTTGGCCGTCTTCCGATTGGCGGAAAAGAAGAAGTGGTACCTGTCGGCAGTTCACCTTCAAGGAGTCCGCAATGTGACAGCGGACGCTCTATCCAGGTTCACACCGATAGAGTCGGAATGGTCCTTAGACGCAGGATCATTCTCCTTCATTCTGAATCAGTCCCAGAACTGCAGATAGACCTCTTTACGACGAAAGACAACAAGAAGTTGCCCCTGTACGTGCCCCGTACGAGGACCCCTTAGCGGAAGCAGTGGACGCGATGTCCCTCGACTGGAACAGATGGTCCAAGATTTATCTGTTCCCTCCTCACAACCTTCTGTTGAGGGTCCTCAACAAACTGAGATCCTTCAAAGGGTAGCGGCAATAGTGGCCCACAAGTGGCCGAACAGCGTGTGGTTCCTCCTGGCATTGGAACTGTAGCTGAAGTTTGTACCACTACCAGATCCAGTTCTGACCCAGCGAGTCCAGAAGTCAACTGTCTGCGCTTCATTACAGAAAACCCGGACCCTGCAGTTCATGATTTTCTCTCCCTAGCGGTGAGAAAGCGTTTCGGGATTTCGAAAGCCAGTATAGACTTCATTGAGGAATATAAATGCAAATCTACTAGAAGGCAATATGAGTCATCTTGGAGAAAATGGGTGGCCTTTTGTCAAGGCGAAGATTCCGCAGGAGATCTTGACAGACTTCTGCTTATCTTTTTTCCCCACCTCCATGGTCAAGGGTTGGCAGCGAACACGATTTCAGCGTGTAAGTCTGCTTTGACAAGACCCATTCTATATGCCTTCCAGGTCGACCTAGGTAACGAGATCTTTAACAAAGTCCCGAAAGCCTGTGCTAGGCTCAGACCTTCAGCACCTCCAAAGCCCATTTCATGGTCTTTAGACAAGTTCTTCATTTCGCTTCTCTGTTGAGCAATGAAGAATGTGCGTTAAAGGATTTGACACAAAAAGTTATTTTCCTAATTTGCACTCGCGTCCGGGGCCAGGGTTAGTGAAATTGTAGCCTCTCGAGAGAGGCAGGTCGTGTTCAGTTCCTGGATGGGGAAGAACTGAACCTGTTTCCGGATCCTACGTTTCTCGCCAAGAATGAGTTACCCACCAACAGGTGGGGTCCCTGGAGAATCTGCCTTCTGAAAGAAGATGCATCTCTATGTCCAGTAGAATGCCTAAAGGTCTATCTTCATAGAACTTCAGACTTCAAGGGTGGTCAACTATTCAGGGGAGAAACATCAGGCTCAAATTTATCTCTGAATCAACTCAGAGCAAAAATCACATATTTTATTCGCAGAGTGGATCCTGACAATACACCCGCAGGTCACGATCCGAGGAAAGTTGCCTCATTCTTAAATTTCTTTAATTACATGGATTTTGAACATCTCCGTTCATACACTGGCTGGAAGTCTTCCAGAGTGTTCTTTCGCCACTATGCGAAGCAAGTAGAGGAACTAAAAGAGATCTGTGGTAGCAGTGGGTCGCGGTGTTAACCCTACTGTTTAACTCTGCGAGGAACAGTGGTCTTAATTGGGACGATTAATTCCAGGGTGAGTGTGTAGTTACATACTGTACTACAAACTAAGTGAGGGCACTGTGTTGCCCATCCAGACTGTTCCATTTCCGAAGGTGAACCTAGCATAAGTGCAGACATGTGTGCCGAGCGTTTCTAACGCTAATGTCATTGATTTGTAATACAGGCTTTTATGACTTTGATACCTCGGTATCTTAAAAGTGGCATCTAATGTTTTTTATTTCAGACAAACAAGCCCTGTTTACTATCATACTTATGCTTAAAGTTTTGGGTTATCCTCTTCTTATATATATATATATATATATATATATATATATATATATATATATATATATATATATATATATATATATATAATTGTGGTTAACCTGTCTATTTATTGCCTGTCAATAATCTGGTTCTTGAGAACCTTGCGTCTCCTTCACCTGTGTCAATTTACTGGTATAATTGAGCATTCATTCTATGTACGTTATCTGGGATAATTCTAATAGAATTGTTCCTTTATGCAAGCTATGTTGCATTGGTTTTCCTCCTATGCGGATATAAAACCTTTGTCCAATACAAGTATTGTGCGGAAAACTGGTCGATATTTCATATTGACGCAGTGGTCCTTTACAAACTATGCTTTACTTAATATAGGGCGAGACCACTATATTAGCTTGCCTGGTATTCGCACATAGATATATGTACTCTTCGAGACTTTTCCAGAGTCTAGTAGGACTCTTCCCTGTAGGGGGCAGGAAGCTCTAACATAGTTTATAGTTAGTTGAAAAGATGTATAACGGTAACATCTTAGTTCTCTAGGTCTAGTCGACCGGGAAAAAATTACCTCCGGGGAGTACGGCACGTTCTGAGAATCCACAGATACAGTAATGCTCTGGTACACTTCCATCAGGACGACATGG
>NW_027170968.1:5000-15000 GCF_036898095.1 Palaemon carinicauda
TGGGCACCAAAGTGATTATAGGAATGTATTGTGATATCTGGTGTTCTTCAGGGTAGTATTCTTGTCTCTTTACTGTTCATACTATACATACACTTATGGCTTGCCCTCGAAAATATTCATTATTCATTATATCTCTTTAAGTTTATTCATTTACTTATTTTCTTTCCTCACGGGGGTACTTTTCCCTGTTGGAGCCCTTGGGCTTATACTGTGTTTACAACTAGGGTTGTAGCTCATATAGGAATAATATACCTTTGTTATTAAAACAACAATTCGGCCATTTCTTACAAACTATATATATATATATATATATATATATATATATATATATATATATATATATATATATATATATATATATATATATACAGTATATATATATATATATATATATATATATATATATATATATATATATATATATATATCTAATAATAACATTAAAGCTCTCGCTCTCTCTCTCTCTCTCTCTCTCTCTCTCTCTCTCTCTCTCTCTCTCTCTCTCTCTCTCTCTCTTATAATAACAATAAAGCTATTTCTCTTTGTCTCTCTCTCTCTCTCTCTCTCTCTCTCTCTAATAATAGTAATAATAATAAGCTATCTCTCTCTCTCTCTCTCTCTCCTCTCTCTCTCTCTCTCTCTCTCTCTCTCTCTCTAATAATAATAATGATAACAAAGCTATCTCTCTCTCTCTCTCTCTCTCTCTCTAATAATAATAATAACAAAGCTATTTTTCTCTCTCTATCTCTCTCTCTCTCTCTTTCTCTCTCTCTCTCTCTCTCTCCCGAAACTTCAGAGGAAGAAGAAGTCTTTAACAAGATTAACAACCTTGTCAGTGTTTTATGAGTGTACGTGTGTGTGCATGCGTATGTCTGTTCACGAGAATAACTTTCAGTATGTTATTTTTTCATAGTTTTTAAATCTTTTATTTACGATATTTTATGTCCATTTATTGAGTTTTCCCGTTATTTAGTTATATTTTTTTATTGAATTTATAATTTTTTTTATCTTAGTCTTGTATTTCCTTTTGTTAATTTAATATTATATATATATATATATATATATATATATATATATATATATATATATATATATATATATATATATATATATATATATATATATACATATACATATACATACATATATATATATACATATATATATATATATACATACATATATATATATATATATATATATATATATATATATATATATATATATATATATATATATATATATTATATCTCTACCTCGGGATCAGAGACCCAAGTTGGTATGTCACAGTCATCTCAGTTTCTTGGGCCCAGGTTCGATTCCCCGGCCGGCCAGAAGCTATTATCTTTGAGTTAATTCCCCCACGGGTCTCTGATTTTTAATATATATGACGTAGCTTACTTTTCTAGCTAGAATATCCTTCTCTCTCTCTCTCTCTCTCTCTCTCTCTCTCCTCTCTCTCTCTCTCTCTCTCTCTCTCTCTCTGACGCACAGGTACAGTAGCCACTGTTGATGACGGGATGATTTGTGGCTGGTTACTTAATTACAGGGAAATTACAGTAGGACGTCATCTGTCATTTTCACAGCCGCATTCTTAGTGGCTTGCTTTGTATATCTCTGACTGATGAGGAAGTGGGACTTTGCCTTCTTTGACAAAGGATATGGGTTTGTTTGTGGATTTCTTTAGTTGAGAAGGTAAAAGGATACTGTATTTTGATGTCTTAGAAAAATTAGAAGTCAAATGATACTGTATTTTGTTGTCTTAAAAAAATTTTAAGTCAAATAATACTGTATTTTGCGTCTTAGAAAAATTATAAAGTCAAATGATCCTGTATTTTTGCGTCTTAAAAAAATTATAAGTCAAATGATACTGTATTTTTGCGTCTTAAAAGAATTATAAGTCAAATGATAATGTATTTTGGCGTCTTAAAAAAATTATAAGTCAAATGATACTGTATTTTGGCGTCTTAAAAAAATTATAAGTCAAATGATACTGTATTTTGGCGTCTTAAAAAAATTATAAGTCAAATGATACTGTATTTTGCGTCTTGATAAAATTATAAGTCAAATGATACTGTATTTTGGCGTCTTAAAAAAATTATAAGTCAAATGATACTGTATTTTGCGTCTTTAAAAAATTATAAAGTCAAATGATACTGTATTTTGGTGTCTTATAAAAATTATAAGTCAAATGATACTGTATTTTGCGTCTTTAAAAAATTATAAAGTCAAATGATACTGTATTTTGGTGTCTTATAAAAATTATAAGTCAAATGATACTGTATTTTGCGTCTTTAAAAAATTATAAAGTCAAATGATACTGTATTTTGCGTCTTAAGAAATTTATAAGACAAATGATACTGTATTTTGGCGTCTTAAAAAATTATAAGTCAAATGATACTGTATTTTGGCGTCCTAAAAGAATTATAAATCAAATGTTACTGTATTTTGCGTCTTTAAAAAATTATAAAGTCAAATAATACTGTATTTTGCGTCTTTAAAAAATTATAAAATCAAATGATACTGTATTTTGCGTCTTAATAAAATTATAAGTCAAATGATACTGTATTTTGGCGTCTTAAAAAAATTATAAGTCAAATGATACTGTATTTTGGCGTCTTAAAAAAATTATAAGTCAAATAATACTGTATTTTGGCGTCTTAGAAAAATTATAAGACAAATGATACTGTATTTTGCGTCTTTAAAAAATTATAAAATCAAATAATACTGTATTTTGCGTCTTAGAAAAATTATAAGTCAAATGATACT
The DNA here is from genome assembly GCF_036898095.1 of Palaemon carinicauda. Taxonomy (NCBI): domain Eukaryota; kingdom Metazoa; phylum Arthropoda; class Malacostraca; order Decapoda; family Palaemonidae; genus Palaemon; species Palaemon carinicauda. The sequence goes on from NW_027170968.1 coordinate 7,770, forward strand.
GTATTTTGCGTCTTTAAAAAATTTTAAGTCAAATAATACTGTATTTTGGTGTCTTAAAAATTTTTTTTAAGTCAAATAATACTGTATTTTGCGTCTTAGAAAAATTATAAGTCAAATGATACTGTATTTTGGCGTCTTAGAAAAATTATAAGTCAAATGATACAGTATTTCGCGTCTTAAAAAAATTTATAAATATTAAAATAAATAATTTTTTGTGTAATTTCTTTGATAAGGCAAGTGGAACTTTGTCTATTTTTTTTTTATTTGAGAAAGATAAATGATACTGTATTTGAGTTTTTTTAAAAGATTCATAAATATTTTGAAAATATTTATAATAGGTATTTTGTGTTTCTTGGACTGGCGAGGAAGTGGGACTTTGTCATCTTTGACAAAGGATATTATTATTTTTCTTTATTAAATTGATAAAGTCATATGATACTATATTCGACCTTTGATTCGTTAGTTACTTTGTCTTCTTTGTCAAAGGATTGTGGTTTTTTTTTTTTTTTTTTTTTTTTTTTGTAAATTGAGAAGTCATATCATACTATTTACGACTTCTAAAAAAAATCTTAAAAATTTTTAAATATAAATTTATGGTTTATTAAGGTCTGTCTATTTTGACAAAGTATATTTTTTTTTGTTTTATAAATTGACAAAGTTAAATGATACTATATTTGACTTCTATAAAAAATAAAAGAAATTGGTGTATCAGGAACTTTGTCTTTGACAAAGGATAGTGGTATGTTTTTTGTGTCTAATAAATTGACAAAGTCAAATGAAACTTTTTGATTTTTTTTAAATTTAAAAAATTAAAAATATTGGTGTTTAAGGAATTTTGTCTTTGATAAAGGATAGTGATATGTGTTTTTTGTCTCATATAAATTGACAAAGTCAAAATGATACTGTTTTTGACTTTTAAAATTTAAAAAATAAAAAATATTGGTGTTTAAGGAATTTTCTTTGACAAAGGATAGTGGTATGTTTTTTGTGTCTTTTTTAAATTGACAAAGTCAAAATTATACTTTTTCGACTTTTTAAAAATATTCCATAAAACTAAAACAATATTTTGATGTATCAGTTTTTTTTCTTTTTTTTTTTATCATCATCTCTTGTGGAATTTTTCTAAAAAACCATAATTTTGATTCATCAAAAATATTTAATAACAAAGAATAAAATGCAATAACATTTCTTCTCTCTATCTCTCTCATTTAAAAAAAAAAAAACAGCCAAATATGTTTTTTTTTTCTATCATCTCTTGTGGACTTTTTCTAAAAAAATTTAATTTTGATTCATCAAAAATATTTAATAAACAAAGAATTAAATACAATAAAATTTCTTTTCTCTATCTCTCATGTTAAAAAAGAAAAAAACAGCCAAATATGTTTTTTTTTTTCAATCAGCTCTTATGGAACTTTTTTCCTCAAAACCATAATTTTGATTCATCAAAATAATTTAATAAACAAAGAATTAAATGCAATAACATTTCTTCTCTCTATCTCTTTCATATAAAAAAAAAAACAGCCAAATATAATGGCTTTATAACATCTCCCAATGACCTCAATTTTACCATCATTTTTCTCTACCTCCTTCCGTGTTCCCATGCTCCCCATTTACTAACACATTCCTCTCTTACCAGGCAAGTCTTCAGGCTGTCTGAGCTCAGGATCGAGAGAGGGTTAAGTATTTTCAAAATTTATGTCATTCGAATGACTTCGAAAGCCAAAATATATTATTGCATTTTGCCCCAAATTATTTTATTTTTTGGTCTTGCTATTAATATATATAGATTTTTTATCCGTGATGGTTTTTTTTTTATATTTTAGTCTAGTGATTTAGATAGCGACCTTAACGGGTTATATTTTGAGTGACTTGGTCGTTTTTCGTATATATATATATACATATATTGTCCTGGCATGAGGTATATATATACATATATATATTGTATAGACATATACATTTAAAGCATAATGTAGCTTGACCATTTTATTTTATTTCGTGAATGTTGATTTTCAATTTTTTTTATTTCATGGCATGTCTCCAAGGCATTGAATAGCATCGATGTGGTAGTGATGCCTCCTTTATCCTGAAAAAAATTAGAAAAAAAAAGTATTGCTAAGGCGACAACATCCGCAACGTTGAAACTGCCTGTGTACGACTCCGCTTACAACCATACGACTCCGCTTACAACCATCCATGCCCATATAGTCCGTCTAACCTGCCCCGACGTAACCATCCAGAGAGTGCTGTACGTTAGTGACCCTCCGATCTAGTCCGTTTTGTCGCTCCGACCTGCGTAACCCCTCACTTCTCGTCCGTTTTCAAGCCTTGCGTCTATCCTGACGACCCCCATGTCTCCATCCGGTTGAACCTTTGTTTTTATACCACCCTTACCAGTTTTAACCTTGGCTACAGCTTTGATAACCTATCCAAATTGTTTGACTAGAACCAGGACTAAGTTGTAACCCCTCACTTCTCGTCCGTTTTCAAGCCTTGCGTCTATCCTGACGACCCCCATGTCTCCATCCGGTTGAACCATTGTTTTTATACCACTCTTACCAGTTTTAACCTTGGCTACAGCCTTAATAACCTATCCAAATTGTTTGACTAGAACCAGGACTACGTCACAGTCCATCTACAGTATATCAGATTTGATCCTTTTCTCTACCCTGATTCGCCATCCAACCTTGCCGATCTTTGTCTCAATCCTGATTCGTCATGTCCATCTTTGCCTCCATTCTGATTCCCCATCCAATCTTGTAGATCTTTGTCTCTATACGGATTCGCCATGTTGGTCTTTGTCTCTATGCTGAGTCAGAATCCTACCTTGTCGATCTTTGTCTCTATCCTGATTCGCCATGTCGGTCTTTGTGTCTCTCCTTATTCGCCATGTCAATCTTTGTCTCTATCCTTATTGGCCATGTCAATCTTTGTCTCTATCCTGATTCGCCGTGACAATCTTTGTCTCTATCCGGATTCGCCAAGTCGATCTTTGTGTCTAACCATGATTCGCCATGTCGATATTTGTATCTATCCTGAATTGCCATGTCGATCTTTGTCTCTTCTGTGATTCGCCATGTCGATCTTTGTGTCTATCCTGATTTGCCATTTCAATATTTATCTCTATCATGATTTGCCATGTCTGTCTTTGTCTCTTCCCTGATTCGCCATGTCGATCTTTGTCTCTATCCTGATTCGCCATGTCTATCTTTGTCTCTACCCTGATTCACCATGTCTATCTTTGTCTCTATCCTGATTTTCCATGTCGCTCTTTCTCTATATCTCCTGATTTGCCATCCAACCATGTCTGATTCAGTCTGATATAAGTCCCTGTTCATTTTTCCAAATAGATAATAGTCTCCAGGCTAGTTAACCCATTTATTTTTCTTAACTTTGGTCACCATTTGATGAATCCTACATCGTAGCCCTCTGAACTGTTGATTCAGTTTCAAGTAATCATTCATTCTCTAGTCAGAACTTCCGCCTTAAACTTACTGTCTAATCATACCATTTTGAAAGTTACCTGGACGTCCACTTGCATCCAGTTGAATTTAAATGAACATTTTAGAGAGTACTGTATAATGATCTGCTATTCTTTCACCTGCTTTTAATCTTGAAAGCAATGCTCGAGTTATCTCAACTAAGTATACCATCCTACTAAGTTTGAATCTTATCAGTACAGTTAATAATCTCACTAGGCAAGTGCAATTATCATGGGTAGCACTGTATTTTATACTGCAGTCTACTACTCTGAACATAGTTCAGTGTACTGTCTGTGACTGCTCTATGTACATTTCTGTAGTTATACATTTAGCAGGCCCATTTGTACTGACACGAGGCCTAGAAACCATTTCAGATTTTGAATCTAGGCTGCAAACATATTTAGCACTTGAATTTCGTTAATTTCATTCACTGCTTGTATTGTGGACCCATTACTGAATTTAAGTGCTGTGTGGGGCTTTTCAGTTAAACATCCCTCTACCCTTGGATGCGCTGTCATACGTTGTGGCTTTTTCAATCAACCGTCCCTCAATCCAGTTTAAACCCCAACATCTTCCAATATTCCAGTTAGACCTTATGGCAAATGACATTTGCCATATGTTAAAATAAAGAAAGCTATTATTTTCAAGAAATTTATACAGCCATTTTGATAAAGGGACTTAAGGTATCTTCCTCAACTGGTAATCACTCATTCTTTTGACCTTCTCATTCTGGTTGAAGCAGACCCTTGTGGTCGGTTGTAAGTTTCAATATTTTTAATCTTGCTCCTTCCTCTCCTCTTCTACCTTGGGTTATGGTCATGTGCAAGTTTATAAAAAACAAATAGGGTTTGGGATAGGCACGGATGTCTAAACTATCATGGCGTAGGTAACAGGTCTCTTTCTTCAGTAATTGTTCATACTCTGCAATTGTTGGAATGTATATTTAAAACTACCGTCTGCTTTGTTCCATACTATAATTCCTGTTCTTGTTGTACACATTAGCCATTCACTCTTCCTTCCAGTTTGAATGCCAATTCTGTTCCACTTAACCATTCAAAGTGGAGCTGTAGGTTTCTTTTTCAACACTTCATTTTATCTTAACCTAACCCTTTAGAGACTATCCAGCCTTCTAGGAGATGTGGTTCTAGGAAATGTGGTGTTGGTTCTTTCTAGGAGATGTTGTGTTGGTTCTTTCCTGTTAATGAAATACTAGCCACCTATTCAATGTGTTTTAAGTCTTTGTTGATTATGGCAAGTGACCCTTTAATTCACTCAATATAACCCTTATAGAGGAGTGCTGTGTAAAGTGTGTCGTTGATAAAATTTGCTGTACATTTGCTTACGAGTCTTTGCAACAGTGTGAACCTCACTCTCACCAAAATGTACACTTAGTGTGATCATTCTAAGCATTGTACATACTATGCTTTTTCTCTGCACTTTGAACATTCTACGAACCATCCATAAATTATTGTCTAGTTGTTGACCGTCTCAGTCTGGAGTGCCTTTTAAATTCCAAATAATCCTGCTTAGCCATCCAAGATATTACTTTAGCTTTTTTGCCATCCAACCATCTTGAAAGTACTGATGTTTTTGCGTTTGTTTAATTTTTCAAGGAGAGTAACTCTGCTTGCCATCCGAGGAAGGTTATACCATCTTACCATCCACGGAGAGTGATACTATCTTACTATCCATGGAAGTTATATTGCGTGGATGGTACACCTTTTGAAGAAAGTATACCATCCTAGGTAGGTAACCCTTGTCCTACCATCCAAGATAGGCAAACCGTCCGAGGAAGGTTATACCGTTATTTTCTCCATCCAGAGAGTATCATCCATTCGTGTAGCTTGAACTCCCCCCATCCAACCATCCAAACCACCTAGAACCTTCGTATTAGTTTGAACCTCAGACATCCAGTCAGCTTCATCCCTTGACCAGACCTCTAAGCTCAATCTTGTACCTGAATTTGTCAACCTTCCCCTTACTACCTTTATGGACGCTACTTTTATTGGCGATGCTGCTATATCTGCTGGTGTTACTGCTGCTGCTGCTCCTGCTGCTGCTGCTACTGCCGCTGCTACTACTACTTACTGGTGCTGTGAGTTCGTATTTTATATAGTTTATGTTACGATGTCGCTTCAGACCCCTGATGGTATGATTTAGTATTTTATTAGTATTTTATATGCTGGCCCCTTGTGTGCTGATGTGTATTGTATTTTGTCTTTACTTTTGAGTAAAATATATATTTTAAATTTTTATTCATCTATTGAAATGTAACATTGACCTTAAGGTAAAGGTCAAGGGAAGGTGACATTGTTGGCCTTGAGAAAAGGTCATAATATTTTTTTTTTTACTTTTTATGACATTCATTTATAGAAATGTAATATTGACCTCAATGTAAATGTCTAAGATAGGTGACCTTGACCTTAAGAGTAAGGTCAGGAGGAAAAATCATTTTATTTATATTTTACTTTTTTCTGACCTTTTTTAGCTGACCTGAGAAATGGAGGTTTGTGAAATATTTTGGAAAAATATATTACTTCAATTTCTTTTATATAAAAACTGAAACTGTTATTAACTGTTATTATCATTATTATATATAATGAATGTAAGGTCAACCATAATGTTATTAACTCGTTCATTGTGTTATTTATGCTTGAGATTTGATAATGAAGAAATGTTTTTATTAGTATTTACAGGTGTTGAAGAAATTGCCTTTAGTAACAGGTGTTTTTTTCTTTGTATCTACAGATGTTTAGGCAAATGTTTTTTTTCATAAGATGTTTTTTTAAATTCGATCAGTTTCCCTTCCTTCAACTTCCTTTCTCCCTTCCCCCACCCTCCCACCCCTTCCTCTCCCTTCCCTCACCCTCTCCCTCCACCTCTCCCTCCCCCTCCCACTCTCCCTCCCCCTCTCACCCCATCCCACCCCTTCCTCTCCCTTCTCCCCTCCCATTCCTTCTCCTTTCCCCTTCCCCCTCCCTTCCCCTCCCTCTCCCTTCCCCACCCCCTTCACCTCCCCCTCTCTTCCTTACTTCCCCCCTCTCCCTTTCACTTTCTCCCTCCACCTCTCCTTTCCCCCACCCTCCCACCCTTCCTCTCCCTTCTCCCCTCCCATTCCTTCTCCTTTCCCCTTCCCCCTCCCTTCCCCTCCCTCTCCCTTCCCCACCCCCTCACCTCCGCCTTCCTCTTCCCCCTCCCCTTCCCCCTCACCTCCGCCTTCCTCTTCCCCCTCCCCTTCCCCCTCACCTCCGCCTTCCTCTTCCCCCTCCCCTTCCCCCTCTCCTCCTCTTCCCCCTCCCCTTCCCCCTCACCTCCGCCTTCCTCTTCCCCCTCCCCTTCCCCCTCTCCTCCTCTTCCCCCTCCCCTTCCCCCTCACCTCCGCCTTCCTCTTCCCCCTCCCCTTCCCCCTCTCCTCCTCTTCCCCCTCCCCTCCCCTTCCTTCTCCCCTCCCCTTCCCCCTCCCCTCCCCTTCCCCCTCTCACCCCTCTCCCTTCCCCTCCCCTCCCTTTCTCCCTCTTCCCCCTTCTCCACCTCTCCCTTTGCCTTCCCTCTCCCCTTCCCCCTCCCCTCCCCCTTTACCACTCCCCTCCCCTTCCTTCTCCCCAAGGTGATACCTATGTCACTCTAGTGATCAATATTTTACTTAATATTCATATATCCTTTAAAATATTTTCATTTTTCTTATGAAAGAATAAAATGAAAGTTCCAAGGTGCCTCCTATATCACTGCAGTTCCTTTAAAGGTTGCTTATG
>NW_027170968.1:20000-23754 GCF_036898095.1 Palaemon carinicauda
GGTACTTCATTTCATTCAGAGGTACCACATTTCAGTGATAGGTACTTCATTTCATTCAGAGGTACCTCATTTCAGTGATAGTTACTTCATGTCAGTGAGAGGTACCTCATTTCAGTGATAGGTACTTCACTTCATTCAGAGGTACCTAATTTCAGTGATAGGTACTTCATTTCATTCAGAGGTACCACATTTCAGTGGGAGGTGCCTCATATTATCGAGAGGTACCTCATTTTAGTGAGAGGTACATCATTATAGTGATAGGGGCCTCATTTTATTGTGAGGTACCTCATTTTATTGAGTTACTTTATTTCAGTGAGAGGTACCTCATTTCAGTGAGATGTACCTTATTTCAATGAGAGGTTCCTTATTTCAGTGAGAGGTTCCTCATTTCATTGCGAAGTTCCTCATTTCAGTGAGAGGTTCCTCATTTCAGTGAGAGGTACCTCATTTCATTGAGAGGTACCTCATTTCATTGAGAGGTACCTCATTTCAGTGAGAGGTACGTCATTTCAGTGATAAGTTCTCCATTTCAGTGAGAGGTACCTCATTTCCTTGAGAGGTACCTCATTTCAGTGAGAGGTACTTCATTTCAGTGATAAGTTCTTCATTTCAGTGAGAGGTACTTCATTTCAGTGAGAAGTACCTCATTTCATAGAGAGGTACCTCATTTCCTTGAGAGGTACCTCATTTCAGTGAGAGGTACTTCATTTCAGTGATAAGTTCTTCATTTCAGTGAGAGCTACTTCATTTCAGTGAGAGGTACCTCATTTCATAGAGAGGTACCTCATTTCATGGAGAGATTTTAGTGTTAGGTACCTGATTTTAGTGAAAAATTACCTGATTTCTGTGATAGGTACCTCATTTCATGGAGAGGTACTTCATTTTATTGAGAGGTACCTCATTTCATGGAGAGGTACCTCATTGCAGTGATAAGTTCTTCATTTCATTGAGACGTACCTCATTTCAGTGAGAGGTACACCTCTTTTCACGTAGAGGTATCTCATTGCAGTGATACGTACCTGATATCAAGAAGAGGTACCTCATATCAGTTAGAGGTGCCTCGTCTCAGGTAGAGGTACCTCATTTTCAGTAAAAGGTACCTCTTCTTTTTATTCCCTTGATTAACGTACGTTCATTTACTTTTCTTCTTTATCTTCCTAATTTTCCTCTTCTTCATTTGGCTTCCTCTTAATTCTCACATTTCCCTTTTTTATTTTCTCCAATCAACTTTAGATTTGTTTTGAGCATAAGTACTCTCTCTCTCTCTCTCTCTCTCTCTCTCTCTCTCTCTCTCTCTCTCTCTCTCTCTCTCTCTCTCTTTGGAGGCTTTTTTATCGAATACTTTTAGATCTCTCTCTCTCTCTCTCTCTCTCTCTCTCTCTCTCTCTCTCTCTCTCTCTCTCTCTCTCTTTTTCCCTCTCAATGTAATATCCTCATGATAATATCTTCGAAACCAATAACCACTCATATTCTCTCTCTCTCTCTCTCTCTCTCTCTCTCTCTCTCTCTCTCTCTCTCTCTCTCTCTCTCTCTCTCTCTCTCTCAAGAAATGCATTATTATAGAACCAGTTCAGATCTCACATAGTTATTTCCATAAGTTACTTTAATGGTTTCTGGAATGGGTAATTTAATATCGATAAGAAAGAGTAATCGCGTACCTCTTGGCGGGGGGGGGGGCGAGACTGCGCGTGCGCAGGCTTCAGGTGAAGAGGCCTATTTTTAGGTTTATTGACCTTCTCATGTTTACGTGCCAAGTTGGTACTTAGGTGTTGTTGTTCTTGTTAAAATGAGTTGAGTTTGACTCTTGCATAGATGGCCAATTAGAACTTGTTTTTCTTTTCCCCTTGTTTTGGTTATGTACATGGATGGTACGTAACTGTTGTTGTTATTAAAATGACCTCAGAGTCTTTAAGTGGTCACCCTTTTTCAAGGTCATATAACCTCTTACTTCTAAAATGCCAATTAGGACTTGTTTCTTTTCCCCTTGTTTTGGTTATGTACATGGATGGTACGTAAACTGTTGTTATTAAAATGACCTCAGAGTCTTTAAGTGGTCACCCCTTTTTCAAGGTCATATAATCCCTTCTAAAATGACCTATATACCTCGAGTCATTGATTGGTCGATTTAGAGTTCTCTGGCATCTGACTATAGAAGGTCATTGATGCCCATATAATTTGCTATAAATAAAAGAATATTCATTATAGCCCTTCGTTTGTAAACTTAAATTTTTTGGTCCTTCGCACGCAACCTGGTCCCCGTATGGTGACCTATATTTTCGCATCAAATATTTCCCTTATTATCAAAACCATAAAAGCGAAGACGTCCTTATAAAATTCAAATAGCTTTCAGAAGAACTGCTTCTGAAATCTAAAAATACTGCTAGCATAGTATAACACATTCTGCCTAAGAATCTTGGCAAGGATGAACCTGCCATAAACAGATTATTATTATTATTATTATTATTATTACTTGCTAAGCTACAACCCTAGTGGCAGTTGAATCTACTGCGTATAGCCTTATAAATATGCAATATTATCTGGCCTTATTTGGAAACCGTTGCGGCCTTTATACGACTCCTAAGGCCTCTTGCAAATATCTGTTATGGTCAGATGCTCTTGTATCAGTCATAGGTAGAAGGGTCTTATATGCAGTTGATTTTGATGATGGTGTATGGTTACCCATCCAAGCACAAACCAGACCTAGATTCAATTGAAAATATATTAATTACAATAGGGCTAGTCTAGATATTACCTTCAGCTTCCTTGTTTTATAATGTTCTCATTGGAGTTAGTGTTTACCCTGCTCATGCCTGCATAGTCCAAATCACCTTCCATGAGGGCATTCTTCATTTAGTGAATTGTATAGCCCTCTCCAATTAAAAAAAACAAAATTGTCATGGGATTGGGAGATACATCACTTAAGATCTTAACTAAACATCCATCCTGCTAAATGAGTCAGAAGATTGAGAAATAATTGGATGAATTTGTCCTAGATTTGTTCAGAAGGGGATCCATGGATATGTATATGATCCCAAACACGTAGCTTGTATATCATCCCTGTAATGTAACTTGACAAGCAATCTACTAGTGAATCACCCGCGACCGTCAAGTACTGTCGTTAGATATAGAAAATTAGTAGACATGCATTCTTCATGATACTCTTCTTACATGCATATACCAAGGCACTTCACCCAATTTTAGGGGGTAATCGACATCAAACAAATGAAAAAAAGGGGATCTTTCCTCTCTACTTCCTTCCAGCCTGAGTTTGGTTGGTACTGCTAGGGTGCCACATCCCACCCTCCCCTGTTATCCACCACAGATGAAGCTTCATAACGCTGAATCCCCTACGGCTGCTACATGGATTGGTAAATTCGAGAATAGACATTACATGCTCGAATTTCATGCGGTAACAGACGATGTTAACGTACGATTCACCAATGGTAAGATATTAAACGCTCTCGCTAGCTCTTCCCAAACATCCCATGGGGAAGACTTAAGACAGATATGACATGATAGAATATGTTTCAGAGGCCAATCTTAAATGTACTTTGGAAATCTCTTGTGTCTCCTAACTCTTGGAAGATGTCAGGTGTCGTCCCAAGCCACACGACTGGCAAAGTCCCGGAACTGGCTTAAAGCTACAGATCTCTTTAGCTCTCACGAGTTGTATATGGTTTGAAAGAAGGGTGGAAAATAGATTAGTCTGGTACTTGGATTTTTTTTTTTATTTTTTTTTATTTTTTTTTTTGGG
>NW_027170969.1:15000-23744 GCF_036898095.1 Palaemon carinicauda
AGGCCTAAACATAATATTTCTTCTTGAGCAGGCGTGGGAACGTAATTGGTGAGATTTACATACTCTTGCCTCTTTTCTGGGATCCTAAGTTTGCCTCCATTGATATTAATGAGTTTTCTTATTACAGTTTTGGTCCGATTTCGTTGGTCTTTCTCTTTTAGTTTATTAAGGAGGTAAGAGATATTTTCTGGGTAGGTAAGGTGATTCCTTTGTTGATCATTGTCATCAGGTTGCCTTTCATCACTTTCTTCAATAATACTGTGGTCTAGAGTGTCTTGTTCCTCTCTCACAATGTATTCCGGGACCTCTCCAGAAGGGCGTGCTTGATCAATGGCGATGTTCTGGATTTCAGCCCATTCACTCTGCAGACGAGCAAGGCGTGCATATAGATCTTTCTTTTCATGCAGTTTAGTATCCAATTGCCGGCGAAGGAGAGATCTCCTGAAAGCACTAGTCCGCGGGTCATTACGTGCTGAGGGGTCATGCAGTCTAAAATTTGTATATTTTGGGAGTAGACCCTCTTTTAAGCAGGTTTTATTAAAAGTGATTGCTGCCTCAGTGGCGTTAATCTTGTAATTAACTTTTTCTATTGTTCTTATTATCTTCTTCTCTTCATTTGAACAATCCGTCAGTAACTGGGAAAGGGACATATCAATAGGAAGGTGATGAAGACCATATCATTCGCAATTTGTCTTTAATATATCACAACACATTGTAAAAGCACAGATAATATGTACAAAGTATAAAACACTATCACAATGTTAGTGCACACAAAGTAATTGTCACTTTTATACAAAATTTATAAATTACGTGGAGTTAAGTTTAACTCATCCTTCGACTCAACCGGTTTCGAGCAGTGAGAAGGTTTTCTGCTCATTGTCAAGAGTGAACTGAAATGCAGGTGTTGTTTTGATGGCTTATATACAGAGTCCTGCTACGAGATTCCATCTTCACTGGTTAAGAACCGCCCTAGGGCGGAGACCGTTAATCCTATTGGGTGGTGGCCTCTGCCTCGCCGGGATGTTTGGTGGGATTACTGGCTCTGGTTCTGTCAGGAGATAATCCCTGTTTTGACCTTCAGCTATATCAGTCCTGTCATAGTTGTTATTGCCTGGACTATTGTTGATAGTGGACCTTATACATATTGGCAATAAGGTCCCTTCTTGCGTGGTGTTGAGGTTAGGTCTTTGTTGTTGAATAAAAAGAGCTTCCATTATTCGGAGACGTCTACTGTCAGGGGCATGGCCGATGATTGTTACATTTTTCACTATATGCTCCCTTGTTGTCTGGAAATTATGTTTTTGGAGGCAATGCATTTTTATTGCACCCTGTTGCACGTGGCAAGATAATCTCTTAGAGAGACGCATCGTCGTCATCCCGATGTAGGTGCCAGGACATTCCTGGACGGGGCATTTATATCGGTACACTACGTTCGTCTTTTTCAAGTCATCTTGCATGGCAGGGGCAGGGTTGTTTTTCATTATCAAGTCTCGTGTTTTTGCTGATTGGTAATAAATTATGAGGTTGATTTCAGTATCCTCTGCCGTGGCAAAAACGTTGTTTTTTATTATATTTTTCATAATCTTTTCTTCTTCGTTGTAGTTTACGCTCATAATGCCTTTATAAAAAAGATTTATTTTTGCTGGCGTGTTGGTATCATTAGGGCCTTCATTCTGGTACCATTTCTCGATTTCTTTTTTGATTTGCCGATTAATGTCCTTATTCGTGAAGCCATTATTCACCAGAATTTTAGTAACTCTGTCAAGTTCCTCGTGGGTGCCTCTCCACGAAGAACAGTGAGAAATGGCTCTCCGAATAAAAGCCTTAATGGTGGCAGTTTTATACCGACTAGGGCACTCGCTGTCACCATTCAGACATAGGCCGAGATTCGTTGGTTTTACGTACACCGAGGTACTAAAACTATCATTGCTTGTTTCTACAAGGACATCAAGGAAGGGGAGACGTCCTTGGAGGCTGTGCTCTAGGGTGAACCTGAGCGAGCTGCATTCCTCGAAAATTCGGCGAAGTTCTTCTATGCTCTCCTGATTGGCCGTTTTTATGAAAGTATCGTCAATGTAGCGTACATAGAGGTCTGGTTTACTGATTTTTCGAAAAACTCTCTCCTCGACTACTCCCATATAAAAATTAGCAAAGAGGACGCCTAAAGGGGACCCCATAGCGACTCCATCTTTCTGAATAAATATATGGCCCTTATGGGTAGTGAAAGGGGCTTTCTTGGTGCATATTTCTAATAGTGCACGGAGAGAGGCCTCGGGGATGTTGAGGGTGGGTGTCGTTGTATCCCTATAAACTCTGTCCATTATGAATTTTATTGTTTCATTCACGGGAACGTTAGTAAATAGGGACTCGACATCCATGGAGGCAATAACTCCGTCACTTGTGGAATTTCTCAGTTTTTCTAGGAATTCTGCTGATGATGTCACACAATATTTATTAGGGATATAGGGTGTGAGTAAGGTGTTCAGTCTCTTAGCAAGCTGGTATGTAGGGGCAGGGCACTGGCTGATAATAGGCCTGAGAGGGTTCCCTTGCTTGTGCGTTTTTACATTTCCGTATAAGTAGCCGAGCCCAAAATCACCTGAAATAGCTGGCAAATGGACGGCGTTGGTGGCAGCATTAATGGTTTGTATAATGCTGTTTGCTTCCCTCTTGATATCCTCAGTGGGGTTGCGGGACAATCGTTCAAATTTTGAGGTATCAACCAAAATTTGATCTAGTTTCTCATGGTACTCCTCTGTATTTATGAGAACGAAGGCGGCAGTTTTATCTGCACGGCGTACAGTGATGCCTTCTTGCAATCTAAGAGCCTTGGCAGCATCTCTCATCTCCTTCGTGACAATCCCACTCCGGTATTGGCCACGGTCAGTGAGGGCTTCTGCCAAGAGTAGGGGTTGGAGGGCATCAGTCGTCCGTAGGGCACCTCTACGTTCATTTTCTTGTATGGTGTCAAGGAGGAGCTCGATTTCCAATCTCTTGTCAGTCGGTCTTGGTTTGGTCATGTAGTGGCAATTAAGGCCTAAACATAATATTTCTTCTTGAGCAGGCGTGGGAACGTAATTGGTGAGATTTACATACTCTTGCCTCTTTTCTGGGATCCTAAGTTTGCCTCCATTGATATTAATGAGTTTTCTTATTACAGTTTTGGTCCGATTTCGTTGGTCTTTCTCTTTTAGTTTATTAAGGAGGTAAGAGATATTTTCTGGGTAGGTAAGGTGATTCCTTTGTTGATCATTGTCATCAGGTTGCCTTTCATCACTTTCTTCAATAATACTGTGGTCTAGATTGTCTTGTTCCTCTCTCACAATGTATTCCGGGACCTCTCCAGAAGGGCGTGCTTGATCAATGGCGATGTTCTGGATTTCAGCCCATTCACTCTGCAGACGAGCAAGGCGTGCATATAGATCTTTCTTTTCATGCAGTTTAGTATCCAATTGCCGGCGAAGGAGAGATCTCCTGAAAGCACTAGTCCGCGGGTCATTACGTGCTGAGGGGTCATGCAGTCTAAAATTTGTATATTTTGGGAGTAGACCCTCTTTTAAGCAGGTTTTATTAAAAGTGATTGCTGCCTCAGTGGCGTTAATCTTGTAATTAACTTTTTCTATTGTTCTTATTATCTTCTTCTCTTCATTTGAACAATCCGTCAGTAACTGGGAAAGGGACATATCAATAGGAAGGTGATGAAGACCATATCATTCGCAATTTGTCTTTAATATATCACAACACATTGTAAAAGCACAGATAATATGTACAAAGTATAAAACACTATCACAATGTTAGTGCACACAAAGTAATTGTCACTTTTATACAAAATTTATAAATTACGTGGAGTTAAGTTTAACTCATCCTTCGACTCAACCGGTTTCGAGCAGTGAGAAGGTTTTCTGCTCATTGTCAAGAGTGAACTGAAATGCAGGTGTTGTTTTGATGGCTTATATACAGAGTCCTGCTACGAGATTCCATCTTCACTGGTTAAGAACCGCCCTTGGGCGGAGACCGTTAATCCTATTGGGTGGTGGCCTCTGCCTCGCCGGGATGTTTGGTGGGATTACTGGCTCTGGTTCTGTCAGGAGATAATCCCTGTTTTGACCTTCAGCTATATCAGTCCTGTCATAGTTGTTATTGCCTGGACTATTGTTGATAGTGGACCTTATACATGTTGGCAATAAGGTCCCTTCTTGCGTGGTGTTGAGGTTAGGTCTTTGTTGTTGAATAAAAAGAGCTTCCATTATTCGGAGACGTCTACTGTCAGGGGCATGGCCGATGATTGTTATATTTTTCACTATATGCTCCCTTGTTGTCTGGAAATTATGTTTTTGGAGGCAATGCATTTTTATTGCACCCTGTTGCACGTGGCAAGATAATCTCTTAGAGAGACGCATCGTCGTCATCCCGATGTAGGTGCCAGGACATTCCTGGACGGGGCATTTATATCGGTACACTACGTTCGTCTTTTTCAAGTCATCTTGCATGGCAGGGGCAGGGTTGTTTTTCATTATCAAGTCTCGTGTTTTTGCTGATTGGTAATAAATTATGAGGTTGATTTCAGTATCCTCTGCCGTGGCAAAAACGTTGTTTTTTATTATATTTTTCATAATCTTTTCTTCTTCGTTGTAGTTTACGCTCATAATGCCTTTATAAAAAAAAAACCAACGAATCTCGGCCTATGTCTGAATGGTGACAGCGAGTGCCCTAGTCGGTATAAAACTGCCACCATTAAGGCTTTTATTCGGAGAGCCATTTCTCACTGTTCTTCGTGGAGAGGCACCCACGAGGAACTTGACAGAGTTACTAAAATTCTGGTGAATAATGGCTTCACGAATAAGGACATTAATCGGCAAATCAAAAAAGAAATCGAGAAATGGTACCAGAATGAAGGCCCTAATGATACCAACACGCCAGCAAAAATAAATCTTTTTTATAAAGGCATTATGAGCGTAAACTACAACGAAGAAGAAAAGATTATGAAAAATATAATAAAAAACAACGTTTTTGCCACGGCAGAGGATACTGAAATCAACCTCATAATTTATTACCAATCAGCAAAAACACGAGACTTGATAATGAAAAACAACCCTGCCCCTGCCATGCAAGATGACTTGAAAAAGACGAACGTAGTGTACCGATATAAATGCCCCGTCCAGGAATGTCCTGGCACCTACATCGGGATGACGACGATGCGTCTCTCTAAGAGATTATCTTGCCACGTGCAACAGGGTGCAATAAAAATGCATTGCCTCCAAAAACATAATTTCCAGACAACAAGGGAGCATATAGTGAAAAATGTAACAATCATCGGCCATGCCCCTGACAGTAGACGTCTCCGAATAATGGAAGCTCTTTTTATTCAACAACAAAGACCTAACCTCAACACCACGCAAGAAGGGACCTTATTGCCAACATGTATAAGGTCCACTATCAACAATAGTCCAGGCAATAACAACTATGACAGGACTGATATAGCTGAAGGTCAAAACAGGGATTATCTCCTGACAGAACCAGAGCCAGTAATCCCACCAAACATCCCGGCGAGGCAGAGGCCACCACCCAATAGGATTAACGGTCTCCGCCCTAGGGCGGTTCTTAACCAGTGAAGATGGAATCTCGTAGCAGGACTCTGTATATAAGCCATCAAAACAACACCTGCATTTCAGTTCACTCTTGACAATGAGCAGAAAACCTTCTCACTGCTCGAAACCGGTTGAGTCGAAGGATGAGTTAAACTTAACTCCACGTAATTTATAAATTTTGTATAAAAGTGACAATTACTTTGTGTGCACTAACATTGTGATAGTGTTTTATACTTTGTACATATTATCTGTGCTTTTACAATGTGTTGTGATATATTAAAGACAAATTGCGAATGATATGGTCTTCATCACCTTCCTATTGATATGTCCCTTTCCCAGTTACTGACGGATTGTTCAAATGAAGAGAAGAAGATAATAAGAACAATAGAAAAAGTTAATTACAAGATTAACGCCACTGAGGCAGCAATCACTTTTAATAAAACCTGCTTAAAAGAGGGTCTACTCCCAAAATATACAAATTTTAGACTGCATGACCCCTCAGCACGTAATGACCCGCGGACTAGTGCTTTCAGGAGATCTCTCCTTCGCCGGCAATTGGATACTAAACTGCATGAAAAGAAAGATCTATATGCACGCCTTGCTCGTCTGCAGAGTGAATGGGCTGAAATCCAGAACATCGCCATTGATCAAGCACGCCCTTCTGGAGAGGTCCCGGAATACATTGTGAGAGAGGAACAAGACACTCTAGACCACAGTATTATTGAAGAAAGTGATGAAAGGCAACCTGATGACAATGATCAACAAAGGAATCACCTTACCTACCCAGAAAATATCTCTTACCTCCTTAATAAACTAAAAGAGAAAGACCAACGAAATCGGACCAAAACTGTAATAAGAAAACTCATTAATATCAATGGAGGCAAACTTAGGATCCCAGAAAAGAGGCAAGAGTATGTAAATCTCACCAATTACGTTCCCACGCCTGCTCAAGAAGAAATATTATGTTTAGGCCTTAATTGCCACTACATGACCAAACCAAGACCGACTGACAAGAGATTGGAAATCGAGCTCCTCCTTGACACCATACAAGAAAATGAACGTAGAGGTGCCCTACGGACGACTGATGCCCTCCAACCCCTACTCTTGGCAGAAGCCCTCACTGACCGTGGCCAATACCGGAGTGGGATTGTCACGAAGGAGATGAGAGATGCTGCCAAGGCTCTTAGATTGCAAGAAGGCATCACTGTACGCCGTGCAGATAAAACTGCCGCCTTCGTTCTCATAAATACAGAGGAGTACCATGAGAAACTAGATCAAATTTTGGTTGATACCTCAAAATTTGAACGATTGTCCCGCAACCCCACTGAGGATATCAAGAGGGAAGCAAACAGCATTATACAAACCATTAATGCTGCCACCAACGCCGTCCATTTGCCAGCTATTTCAGGTGATTTTGGGCTCGGCTACTTATACGGAAATGTAAAAACGCACAAGCAAGGGAACCCTCTCAGGCCTATTATCAGCCAGTGCCCTGCCCCTACATACCAGCTTGCTAAGAGACTGAACACCTTACTCACACCCTATATCCCTAATAAATATTGTGTGACATCATCAGCAGAATTCCTAGAAAAACTGAGAAATTCCACAAGTGACGGAGTTATTGCCTCCATGGATGTCGAGTCCCTATTTACTAACGTTCCCGTGAATGAAACAATAAAATTCATAATGGACAGAGTTTATAGGGATACAACGACACCCACCCTCAACATCCCCGAGGCCTCTCTCCGTGCACTATTAGAAATATGCACCAAGAAAGCCCCTTTCACTACCCATAAGGGCCATATATTTATTCAGAAAGATGGAGTCGCTATGGGGTCCCCTTTAGGCGTCCTCTTTGCTAATTTTTATATGGGAGTAGTCGAGGAGAGAGTTTTTCGAAAAATCAGTAAACCAGACCTCTATGTACGCTACATTGACGATACTTTCATAAAATCGGCCAATCAGGAGAGCATAGAAGAACTTCGCCGAATTTTCGAGGAATGCAGCTCGCTCAGGTTCACCCTAGAGCACAGCCTCCAAGGACGTCTCCCCTTCCTTGATGTCCTTGTAGAAACAAGCAATGATAGTTTTAGTACCTCGGTGTACGTAAAACCAACGAATCTCGGCCTATGTCTGAATGGTGACAGCGAGTGCCCTAGTCGGTATAAAACTGCCACCATTAAGGCTTTTATTCGGAGAGCCATTTCTCACTGTTCTTCGTGGAGAGGCACCCACGAGGAACTTGACAGAGTTACTAAAATTCTGGTGAATAATGGCTTCACGAATAAGGACATTAATCGGCAAATCAAAAAAGAAATCGAGAAATGGTACCAGAATGAAGGCCCTAATGATACCAACACGCCAGCAAAAATAAATCTTTTTTATAAAGGCATTATGAGCGTAAACTACAACGAAGAAGAAAAGATTATGAAAAATATAATAAAAAACAACGTTTTTGCCACGGCAGAGGATACTGAAATCAACCTCATAATTTATTACCAATCAGCAAAAACACGAGACTTGATAATGAAAAACAACCCTGCCCCTGCCATGCAAGATGACTTGAAAAAGACGAACGTAGTGTACCGATATAAATGCCCCGTCCAGGAATGTCCTGGCACCTACATCGGGATGACGACGATGCGTCTCTCTAAGAGATTATCTTGCCACGTGCAACAGGGTGCAATAAAAATGCATTGCCTCCAAAAACATAATTTCCAGACAACAAGGGAGCATATAGTGAAAAATGTAACAATCATCGGCCATGCCCCTGACAGTAGACGTCTCCGAATAATGGAAGCTCTTTTTATTCAACAACAAAGACCTAACCTCAACACCACGCAAGAAGGGACCTTATTGCCAACATGTATAAGGTCCACTATCAACAATAGTCCAGGCAATAACAACTATGACAGGACTGATATAGCTGAAGGTCAAAACAGGGATTATCTCCTGACAGAACCAGAGCCAGTAATCCCACCAAACATCCCGGCGAGGCAGAGGCCACCACCCAATAGGATTAACGGTCTCCGCCCAAGGGCGGTTCTTAACCAGTGAAGATGGAATCTCGTAGCAGGACTCTGTATATAAGCCATCAAAACAACACCTGCATTTCAGTTCACTCTTGACAATGAGCAGAAAACCTTCTCACTGCTC
>NW_027170970.1:10000-12500 GCF_036898095.1 Palaemon carinicauda
AATAATAATAATAATAATAATAATAATAATAATAATAATAATAATAATAATAATAATAATAATAATAATAATAATAATAATAATAATAATAATAAAAATAATAATAATAATAATAATAATAATAATAATAATAATAATAATAATAATAATGATAACAATAATAATAATAATAATAATAATAATAATAATAATAATAATAATAATAATAATAATAATAATAATAATAATAATAATAATAATTACAATTTTAATAATAATAATAATAATAATAATAATAATAATAATAATAATAATAATAATAATAATAATAATAATAATAATAATAATAATAAGGATAAATGAGGATGGTCAGGTACCTGGTGGTCGTCATCAAGAAACTGACCTAAATAGAGATCACGACGAAGAACCAACAGGAGCTACAACAGGAATGCATCAAAGGAAGAAATGGACAAGAGAAGAAAATAAAGAGGTATGGCGATGCTATCTGCAGTCTGATCCAACAGAGAGAGGGTTTCGGAAGAGAATGCACAACATCTGGCAGCTTAGAAACAACTCCCCACTGACTGAGCAGAGATTGGCAGACCAACTACAAAATATAAAGAAGAAAAACTGGTTAACGGCAATTGAAAGAGAAGAACTAGAAAGAGAAAGAGAGCCGAGAGAAGTAATACCGGAACAGAGAGAAGAAATAGCAACACCAAATGAAAACTCCAGCATTACATCAGCTAATGGTATGAGAATAACTCTAGAGACGGAAAATGAAAGAATGTTAGAACATCTCAACAAAATAAGACAGTGGATGGAAAACGACGGTGAAAGGATAAGAATACCAGCCCTAAAAGCCTACAACCAGAAAAAATTGAAAGAGAAAACGAAAGAAGTCAACGAAATGCTAAGACTAGTCCAGACCAGGAACATTACGGAAGTAAATAACCTTGCATATGCCGGAGCAAGGATGGTTGTCGAGCTCATGGAGATAAGAATACCAACTCTGGAATCCAATGAGCGAAGTCAAAATGTAAGACAGCCTCCCTGGAAAAGGAGATTGGAAGGACAAATAACAGAGATGAGGGCTGACTTGAGTAAGCTGAAAGATATGGCAGAAAACAAATTGAGAAACCAAAAAATACGCGCAAAATTGAATGATGTATACAAAGTACAAGAGAAAGGCTTGAATAATATCATTGAAGATCTAAAACAAAGAATAAAGGCTAAGGCTCATAAAATCCAGAGATATGTAAACAGAAATAAAGGATATCAGCAGAATAAACTCTTCCAAACAAATCAAAAACGCCTATACAGCCAACTAAAAGGCGAAGATAACCATCAAGAGAGCCCAGAAGCTGAACCATCTAAGAGACTCTGGGAAGGCATATGGAATAACCCAGTAGTCCACAATAAACACGCAGAGTGGCTACAGGACATCAAAAGGGAAGAAAATGGAAGGGTTAAGCAAATATGCGCTGATATCACAACTGAGGTTGTAAGAAAACAGCTTAGGAAAATTCCGAACTGGAAAGCATCGGGCCCCGATGAAGTTCATGGTTACTGGCTCAAAAACTTCAGAGCCATACATGAGAGAATGGCTGAACAACTCCAGCATTGTATCCAGTACCACCAAGCACCTCAATGGATGACCACAGGCAGGACTTGTCTAATACAAAAAGACAAAAGTAAAGGTAATATACCAAGCAACTACCGACCAATTACCTGCCTACCAATAATGTGGAAGCTCCTAACAGGCATTATCAGCGAACGGCTGTACATCTACCTAGAGGAAACAAATACCATTCCCAGCCAGCAAAAAGGATGTAGGAAGAAATGCAGAGGCACAAAGGACCAGCTCCTCATTGACAAAATGGTAATGACAAACAGCAAGAGAAGGAAAACCAACCTTAGCATGGCATGGATAGATTACAAAAAAGCCTTCGACATGATACCACACTCATGGCTGATAGAATGCTTGAATATATATGGTGCTGAGGAGAACACCATCACCTTCCTCCGGAATACAATGCAAAACTGGAAGACAGTGCTTACATGCTCTGGAAAACAGCTTGCCGACGTAAATATCAGGAGAGGAATCTTCCAAGGGGACTCTCTATCTCCACTACTCTTCATAGTAGCTATGATCCCCATGTCAAGAGTGCTAGAGAAGATTGAAGTCGGGTATCAACTCAAGAAAGGAGGCAGCAGAATTAACCATCTAATGTTCATGGATGACATAAAGCTGTTCGGGAAAAATGCTGAGGAAATCGACATGCTAATCCAGACTGTTAGAATTGTGTCAGGAGACATCAAGATGGAGTTTGGGATAGAAAAATGTGCTCTAGTTAGCATGGAGAAAGGAAAAGTAACAAGAACTGAAGGGATTAAGCTACCAGATGGAAATGTCATCAAAGATATAGATGAAACAGGCTACAAATACCTCGGTATAATGGAAGGAGAAACAATAAAACACAATGAAATGAAGGAAATGATTAGAAACGAATACTCAAAG
>NW_027170972.1:0-5000 GCF_036898095.1 Palaemon carinicauda
TATTTTCATAGTCTCGGCTGTATGATTGAAATATATTTATATTTGGCATTTTGCAGTGAATATTTCTATTATATTTGTTACCTAAGGTGCTTAATATAGTATTTTTTATTAAATAGTTTTATGAATACGAAATATGATGTATTTACTTCTAATATAACATTATTGAAAAAAAAGAGAACCTTGATGACTTTTTCATATAGATTATTCCCCTGAATTCTAAGAAATTTATTATTGGAAAATTCTTTTTTATAGTTTTTATATAATGGAATAGAATATATTTTAACATGTGGTGAGAAGGTAGGGCATTCTCTCTCTCTCTCTCTGTCTCTCTCTCTCTCTCTCTCTCTCTCTCTCTCTCTCTCTCTCTCTCTCTCTCTCTCTCTCTCTCTCTCTCTCTCTCTAAAAGTGTATCTGTATTTATATGTCTAAATTTCTATCAAAATATTTTCAAATCTATCAAGATATCTATATAAATATCTCTATAAAGGTGTCCAAATATATGGATCTATCCGTGTATCCATATATCTATATAATTAATTATTTGAAAACATGGTTAACTTTTATGATTAATTAAAGCACTATTTATGTATATGGGATAGAAAGGATTTAAAAATATAGATAAAATGGATTACTTTGTTGTCACATTTCTATTCAGTGTTGAATGTAACAAAAACTGATTTATATATTGCCTAACAAATTTTACTTGAAATTAGTTAATACTATATATGAATTAATGTCTCTAGAATATGGAAAAAAAATGTATTATTATCATTATTATTGTTGTTGTTGTTGTTGTTGATGTTGGTAGTAGTAGTAGTAGTAGTAGTAGTAGTAGTAGTAGTAGTAGTAGTAGTAGCAACGAAAACTTCAAAATGATATAATCTTAACTTCATATATCCCTAAAATCTGAGAAAAAAAGTCTATAAAAAAAACTTATTGTTATTGTCATTGCCATTATTATTATTATTATTATTATTATTATTATTATTATTATTATTATTATTATTATTATCATTATCATACATAGTAGTAGTAGTAGTAGTAGTAGTAGTAGTAGTAGTAGAAGTCGTAGCAATTTTAACAACAAATCTTCAAATTGATATCATCTAAACTTCATATCTCCCTAAAATCTGAGAATTAATTCTAAAAATAATCAAATAATCCCTTGATACATTTCGTTCTTTTTCACGAATTTTCTGAAACTTGATTTAGGTTTAACTCGTCATTTAAGAGACTTTCTAACAGCTTTCTCTTAAGCTCTTATATAAGCTTCTGTCAAAGCTTTTGAAAGCTTTTAGGCCTTATGGGAAAATATTGCTTCAACATACCTGCGTTGATGTAAAGATATACATATATGTAATGTAAATATGTGTATGCCTGTGTTCAGGAGAGTATGTATATGTATGTATATATATATATATATATATATATATATATATATATATATATATATATGTATATATATATGTATATATATGTATATATATATGTATATATATATATATATATATATATATATATATATATATATATATATATATATATACATATATATTTGTATATATATATATATATATATATATATATATATATATATATATATATATATATATATATATACAAATATATATGTATATATATATATATATATATATATATATATATATATATATATATATATAAGATAATAACAAATTACAAATTACTTTTGTAATCATAAATTAGACAAATTACTTATAAAATAAGTGATGTTATACAATAGACAAATTACTTATTAAATAAGTGATGTTATATAATAGACAAATTACTTCTAAAGTTAGTGAAGTTGTGCAATAGACCAAATACTTATGAAATAAGTGAAGTTTGTGAGTATCAAGGAAAAAGTAACAGACGAAAAACTAAACCTGATAATATACTAATGTGACGGCGCCGAGTAAGGTTGTGAACTCAAAGGCAGGTTGGAAACGACTGAGTTATATTATTGTAGAACATTCTCCTTATATACAAAACCTCAAGGCAACAGGACATAACAAGTTCACAAGACAGACAATATTACAGAGGAAAAAACCAGACATGAATTTTCATGTTCGTTTTAGTACGAGGGAAGAGCGAAGATACAAGCATAATATATACAAAAGGAATTATGTACAATTGTGTGAAACACGGATGGTACACTAAGCTTAATTATAGTAATTCGTAAGTAATTTTAGAGATTTCCTGTAAGGCTAAAACACCAAAGCTCCGAAATCGAAGAAAATTATAAGTATTAAAAAAAGTATCCGAATTAAAAGTAAACCTGATAATCAACTCATCGTTATTTAAGTAGTTTGTAAGTAAATCTAAACATTTCCTGTAAAAGTAAACACACCAAACCTGAGAATAATCCGAGAGATTCCCTCGTTCCAAGGGAATTGGTTGCCAACTAGCTCATTATGCCATCTGGAAAATAGAGCTTCCCTTAAACTAATTATCTTCGTCAGGTCGATTCCCCCACAAAATTAACCTTTTCCTTTGTTCCTCTGTTCTGCCCCGACGAGTACTGGTAAAGATCAGATCTCCTGGGGGAGGTTTGAATGAATGGAGTGTGTAAAGGAGGTGATGTTTGAATGGACCGGTGGGAATGTTTGTTTTGGTTTGTGACGTCACTTACTACAGATCATGGGATGCTCGAACGTCTGAGAGTTAATCATTTGTTCTATAAAGAAAGATTCATTTATTACTCTGTATTTCTCAATGAATTTATAATACGATGTGCATAGTTTTATCTAAATTAATGGTATATTTTGTTTAAATTAAGAGTGCATTTTAAAGGTAATTTTATAATCATCAAAAACAGGAATATAGAATCATTCGACAATTCTTGCATCACAGGTACGAAGGCGTCTACTTGGGACACAGATATAAACATACGTTAATACCTATTCCTTTTATGTAAACCTACATAAATTTCTTTATTTCTTTGGAGTGTTGTGAATAAATTAACCCAACTCTTCTTATTTCACCTATGTAAACCAACACAAGTTTCCTTATTTATTTGACGTATTGTGTATGAATTCACATAACACGATCTACTTTATTTATGTAAACCTATACAAGTTTCCTTATTTCCTTCGAGTACAGAAATTCCCCAACTTATAAACTTGATAAATTATAAAAAACTGTTTCTAAGTCTCATTGTTTGTAAATCGAATTTTGTTAATCTTTGGTCTAGTTTAATCTCCACCTAACTCTCGTGTCTATGATTTTCACATGCAAAGGTCATCAAATGTTCCCGTTACATATTACAAATGCTATTTTGCTTACTATATTAAATTGTAAAATACTGTTTTATTGAAATATTTCACTATGTCCTTTTGATAGAATATGAGATTTATGATTCCAGTTGAATTTGTGTTTGTGTCCAAGAACAAAGGGCCAGTCTTAATTCTGGGAATTGGCTTTAGAAAATTAGGTTAATTTCTTGGTGCAAGTTTGATAATTATTTGAGTATTTTTTTTACAAACTTATAAGGATGATGTTATGTACGTTTTTGTATGCATATGCTTTATATATATATATATATATATATATATATATATATATATATATATATATATATATATGTATATATATACATGTAAATATATATATATATATATATATATATATATATATATATATATAAATATATATATATATATATATATATATATATATATATATATATATATATATATATATATATATATATATATATATATATATATATATACATATATACACATACATATACATATATATATATATATATATATATAATATATATATATATATATATATATATATATATACATATATATATATATATATATATATATATACATATACATATACATATACATACATATATATATATATATATATATATATATATATATATATATATATATATATATATATATATATGTATATATATATTCCTCAGGTACTTAAGGTTTCCTTCAAATGTGCTGTGTGACGCAACCCGGTTTTATCCTCACGGATTTGAAATCAAGGAAGATCAATGAGGCCCTTCACAAACTAGCCACTCGAAAGAATTTCCGAGCACCAGTGATTTATTAACCCCGTGCAGTGGTAGGCCTCATGGTTTCAGTGTAGCGTCTTATAAAAGCTACGAGGCCGCGCGGGAAAAATCCCCTCGTATGAAGACACGCCTCCTTATGAGCGGAAATTTTCCTGTGCCGGTAAAATCCTCTAGTGTGATACTAGACAAAATTTTATGATATAATTTTTGTATTTTTGAATCTTTGTTAATTCTAGGGTGTGGCTAAGGATATTGGTAAGATTTTGTGCGATTCAAATCTGTATAATACAACTAGAAATAAGTATTTAATGAACATTCTGAAATGATAATAAAGAGGAAAAATATTACTATTACTGTCCTCTAAAAAAATCTAGTGAAAGAACTTTAGAGAAAATCACTTTATTATATCCCTCTGAAATTAGACAAGTAACAAAAAACTACAAAAGAATTTTATCTGTCATTCTAAAATCACATCCATCTAAAATAACCTCTGAACGAATAAAATCTTTACTAAGACTCTCCTATAAGGAACAAAAATACGAAATAAAATAATAATTCAATCAGTATTTTCTAAAACATGAACATGAAACATGGAAATACTTTGTAGCCACCCCATGAAATTAGAACACGAGAGATCACTGAATAAATTAATATCTCAAACAAATTGAGATAAACTCTCTCTCTCTCTCTCTCTCTCTCTCTCTCTCTCTCTCTCTCTCTCTCTCTCTCTCTCTCTCTCTCCTCGTGTCTATCTCTCAGCACGAGTTCCTGCAAGACATCCACTTTTCTTCATTTGTTATTCTGGGCCGAAGATTTATGTGAAGGGCTATAATTTCCTCTTTTGGTGGCAGTGGAAGAAGTTCTCTCTCAAGACAAATAGGAGACTTTATAATTCATTCACAATACAGAAGGTCTTCGACTTACAAAACTCGACTTA
>NW_027170972.1:10000-15000 GCF_036898095.1 Palaemon carinicauda
GTTCACCTTCGGAAATGGAACAGTCTGGATGGGCAACACAGTGCCCTCACTTAGTTTGTAGTACAGTATGTAACTACACACTCACCCTGGAATTAATCGTCCTAATTAAGACCACTGTTCCTCGCAGAGTTAAACAGTAGGGTTAACACCGCGACCCACTGCTACCACAGATCTCTTTTAGTTCCTCTACTTGCTTCGCATAGTGGCGAAAGAACACTCTGGAAGACTTCCAGCCAGTGTATGAACGGAGATGTTCAAAATCCATATAATTAAAGAAATTTAAGAATGAGGCAACTTTCCTCGGATCGTGACCTGCGGGTGTATTGTCAGGATCCGCTCTGCGAATAAAATATGTGATTTTCGCTCTGAGTTGATTCAGAGATAAATTTGAGCCTGATGTTTCTCCCCTGAATAGTTGACCACCCTTGAAGTCTGAAGTTCTATGAAGATAGACCTTTAGGCATTCTACTGGACATAGAGATGCATCTTCTTTCAGAGGGCAGATTCTCCAGGGACCCCACCTGTTGGTGGGTAACTCATTCTTGGCGAGAAACGTAGGATCTGGAAACAGGTTCAGTTCTTCCCCATCCAGGAACTGAACACGACCTGCCTCTCTCGAGAGGCTACAATCTCACTAACCCTGGCCCCGGACACGAGTGCAAAAATAGGAAAATAACTTTTTGTGTCAAATCCTTTAACGCACACTCTTCATTGCTCAACAGGAAAGCGAAATGAAGAACTTGTCTAAAGACCATGAAATGGGCTTTGGAGGTGCTGAAGGTCTGAGCCTAGCACAGGCTTTCGGGACTTTATTAAAGATCTCGTTACCTAGGTCGACCTGGAAGGCATATAGAATGGGTCTTGTCAAAGCAGACTTACACGCTGAAATCGTGTTCGCTGCCAACCCTTGACCATGGAGGTTAGGAAAAAAGATAAGCAGAAGTCTGTCCAGATTTCCTGCGGAATCTTCACCTTGACAAAAGGCCACCCATTTTCTCCAAGATGACTCATATTGCCTTCTAGTAGATTTGCACTTATATTCCTCAAGGAAGTCTATACTGGCTTTCGAAATCCCGAAACGCTTTCTCACCGCTAGGGAGAGAAAATCATGAGCTGCAGGGTCCGGGTTTTCTGTAATGAAGCGCAGACAGTTGACTTCTGGACTCGCTGGGTCAGAACTGGATCTGGTAGTGGTACAAACTTCAGCTACAGTTCCAATGCCAGGAGGAACCACACGCTGTTCGGCCACTTGTGGGCCACTATTGCCGCTACCCTTTGAAGGATCTCAGTTTGTTGAGGACCCTCAACAGAAGGTTGTGAGGAGGGAACAGATAAATCTTGGACCATCTGTTCCAGTCGAGGGACATCGCGTCCACTGCTTCCGCTAAGGGGTCCTCGTACGGGGCACGTACAGGGGCAACTTCTTGTTGTCTTTCGTCGCAAAGAGGTCTATCTGCAGTTCTGGGACTGATTCAGAATGAAGGAGAATGATCCTGCGTCTAAGGACCATTCCGACTCTATCGGTGTGAACCTGGATAGAGCGTCCGCTGTCACATTGCGGACTCCTTGAAGGTGAACTGCCGACTGGTACCACTTCTTCTTTTCCGCCAATCGGAAGACGGCCAACATCACCTGGTTGAGAGGTTGTGACCTCGATCCTTGTCGATTCAAGTATCTTACAACTACCTCGCTGTCTATTACCACTTTATGTGGAACGAATGACGCGGGGAGACTTTCTTTAAGGTAAGGAGCACTGCCCTAGCTTCTAGAAAGTTTTATGAGAAAGGTCTTGAATAGCCTGGACCAAGTCCCCTGGACTTTTTTCCGATGAGAGTGACCTCCCCATCCCTCCTTTGAGGCGTCTGAGTTAATCGTCACCGACGGGGGAGGTGGCTGAAGAAGAACCTGACTTCTTTAGATGTCTGGCTTGGGACCAAGGCCTGAGAAGAGTACTTAGCCGAAGCGGCTGGTCTTCTCAGATCTCTTCACGCGTTTGATGCATAACTTCTCCAAACTCCGATTGCATCCTTTAGCTGTGCTCTTAGCACTGGGTCTGTCACCGAAGCAAACTGGAGAGAGCGCAGTACTCTCTCCTGCTCGTGTCTTGATATCCTTTCGGAATCTTGAAGTCTCTTGACAGAACCCGCTATCTCCTTCCTTTTCTTCGCTGGGGTGGAGAAACGGTGTGACAAAAGGTCCCAGTGGATCTTAGCCACTGGAACTTTTGAGATGGAGAAAGTCGAGACTTTTTCTGTTGATCTTGAAACCTAGGTACTCTAGGAACTGGATCACTTGACTGGAAGCTTGCAAGCATTCTGTCTCGGATGCTGCCCACACCAACCAGTCGTCCAGGTAGGCTACTACCTGAATTCCCTTTAGGCGAAATTGTTTGAGAGCTACGCTCGCAAGCTTCGTAAAAATCCTTGGGGCTATGTTTAGCCCGAATGGCATGGCTCCGAAGGCGTATAGTCTTCGTTGTAGCCTGAACCCTAGGTAGGGGGAGAGTCGATGGCTAATTGGAATGTGTCAGTAGGCGTCTGACAAGTCTATAGAGACGGAATATGCCCTCTTGGGCAGTAAGGTCCTTATGTGTTGCAGTGTTAGCATTTTGAATTTGTAATTCACTATGAACTTGTTAAGTGGCGACAAGTCCAGAATGACTCTGAGCTTTTCCGAGTCTTTCTTGGGAACACAAAACAGCCTCCCTTAGAAATTGAAGGGCTTCACCCTTTTTCTCCAACCGTTCTTGAACGTACTCCTCCATAACGGGGGTGGAGTGTTGGAAAAACCGAAGGTACGGGGGTGGAGTGCTGTACCAGCTCCCGCCCAGTCCATTCTTGAGTAGGCTGTGGGCCCAGGGATCGAAGGTCCACCGATCCCGAAATTTCAGAAGTCTCCCTCCTATCGGTATCACCTCACTTGGACTGCCGTCCTGAGGTCTTGCCTTCCTGACCACGACCACCCCTGAATCCCCTTCCCCTTGAGGGGCGTCTAGACGAGCCTCTGGCTGCTCTTCTAGGCTTTGCTCGAAAGGAAGTAGACTGCCCTTCGAACGCTGGGGTGAATGCCGTGGACTGTGTCGACACAGCCTGGGGTACCCACTGAAAGGTGGTCTGGGTCACTGGGGGCAATGGCAATTGCAGTTGCTGTTGCTGTCTAAAAGGCTTGGCTGGCCGAAACGGTAGCCTAGTCCTCATAGTCTTCCTCTTTGGTTGAGGACCCTCATCCGGGGAGGACTTTCTTTTGATAGCCAGGCCCCACTTCTGGAGAAGGTTTCTATTCTCCAAGGCGGCTTTATCAAAAACTTCTTTGACCAAGTCGGAAGGGAAAAAGGTCTTTTCCCCAAATGTTGGAGGAGATTAGTTTCTTTAGCTCGTGCCTCACCGTAGCCGAGGTAAACACGAACTCCCTACAAGCTCTCCTTGCCTTGACGAAGCCATAAAGGTCCTTTGTCACTGTGGCCAGATGAGGCTTGGCCACTACCATGAACATTTCATGGACCTTGGGGTCACTTGCCATCGTCTCGAGAGTAGTCTGAAGAGACATTGAGGCAGTCAGTCTTTCTTTTGTATCGAACTCACTTCGCAAAAGAAAGTCAGACAGCTTAGGGAGGTCCTTGCCGAACTGACGTCCGGCAATATCAGCCTCCAACTTTCCCACTGAGAACGTAAGATGGACGTCCTTCCAGTCTTTGTGGTCCATAGGCAGGGCCAGCGACAAGGGTTTACACTCCTCTAGGGAGGGGCAAGACTTGCCGGCCTCGATTGCTTTTAGTACAGCCAGAAACCCTTTCTGTATAAGGGGGAAGGCTCTAGTAGGCGAGGACACAAAGGAAGGGAGCCTCCTATTCAATGCAGCTACCTTTGAGTTAGAGAAGCCCCTCTCTTTCATCGAGGATGAAGGTAGAGCTTGAGCCTTAGCATGGTCCATCACTATGACCTCCTTCGGCTCTGTCTCCTCCTTTGAAGCTGGTTCCTTCCTCAGCCGGACATAATAGTCCGGATATGATGCCTTGCTGGGCCAGAATTCCACCCTCCAGGGGAACTGAGCCCAGCTTATCCGAGATGACGATCTTTCCAGTCGTCATCGGCATGTGCTCAGCATACCTCCATGGGTTAGCATCTGAGCACAAGGGAAGGTCTTTCACATTGAGCTTTTTCTGGGGCCCATGTGATTCTGCAAGGCACTGCATTCGCAGTTCCATTGCAGCCGCCTTCTCCTGATTCTCCTTCTGCATTTGTTGGATCATTCCAACAATAGAAGAGAGGGACTGTCCCAGCTCTACTGGGAGACCGGCCGATGTAGAGGGGCTTGAACTTCATCCTGGGCTTCTGCCAGGAGGTCTTCCTCCTGACACCCGTCCACATCAGATATCCTGTCATTTAGCTGGATGTCTTGCATCGCGACCGCGACTTCAGCATCCACCTGGATCTGAGCTTAGGGGATCTCCTCTTGAGACTGGGGAATCACTGCATCAGCTGATGCCTTAGGGAAAAGATACGCCCTCATCTTCTCACTTGGAAGATAAGGGCCAGAAGTGTTCTTTTGGAAGCCCCTTACCCAGGTACGAAGCTTCTTCCTAGCTATTTAAATGTCTCATTAATCAGGTTAGTGCACACAGTACATACCTGAGGGTCCCAATACCGGAGATCATCCTTGGAGACAGCGTATGCTGCGTGTCTCCTACAAAACTCATGTCCGCAGAGGTTCTTGCTGCTGACATTGCAGAAAGCACTTCCCCACTTCGGAGTGTCCTTCTGTAAAGAGAAGAAATTTCCATGAGTATCAAGTGAACTATGTATCACTGGATATGCATAGTATAGCATAACAATTCAGAAAGGAAAGACACACACTTGTGTTTCCCTCACAACCCATTGTTGCAGCCTTCCAGATAATAAAATAAAAAATGGTTTATCTCTTCTAGAGTAACCAATGCAAGGTTTCCAGAGGAAACAGGTGGAGCTCACACCTAAGCAATGATTTTAAAATCCTGGATAATG
>NW_027170972.1:22500-23725 GCF_036898095.1 Palaemon carinicauda
AGCTTTTAGCTCTTGTTGGAGGATTTGTAATCTTACTCCTCTATCTAAATGTGTTTGTGGTAGCTCAAGTCCCATTGATTACCGCCCAATTTCCATAACTCCCATATTATCTAAAGTTTATGAACGTCTTCTGGGAAAATGTCTAATATCTTTGCTGAAGGTAATCATCTATTCCCTAGTTTGCAATTTGGTTTCGTAAAGGCCTTGGAGCATGTGATGCCCTTCTTACAATCTCCAATGCTGTACAGAAATCCCTTGATTGTGGTCGGGAAGTTCGTATGATTGGCCTTGATTTAGTGCTGCCTTTGACCGTGTTAATCATGAGCCTTGACTGGCACTTTAGATTAAGGATAGAGGTAATATTATTATTTGGTTTATGGATCGGTTTTAAGAATGCAAGTTTATAAACAGTCTTTAAGAGGATATTGTGCCTGATGGATGTTTATTTTGCGCTTTAAAGGCTCCTTTTGAGATGAGTTATTTTGGGGTCGATTGTAATTGTGATTATCATTTCCTTCTGTTTTTTTAAGGATATGATATATTTCATGCAATGATTTAAAGGCCCTTTTAATCATATTAATTAATTGGAAGCCTGTTTTTGTTATGAATAATAAGAAATAATGAAAAAAATATTGGAGTATAAAGCCTCAAATAATCCAAGTAAATAATTTTTAAATATAAAACCAAAGAATATAAACTAAAGTTATTATTTATAAAAAAAATAACTCTTCAAACCATTAAATTTTCAAATATTCCAACATTATAATTTTGCACTAAGATAGTGAAAAAACTCACTATAACAAAAAAAAAAAGAAAAAAAAATTCTTCCCTAAAATAGAACCCCCCCCTTTTTGTTCTTTTTTTTCTTTTTTATAAATTCCAGGTTCATCAAACCTTAATGAACAATGGAAACATTAATACACAAGCAATCAATTTCAAGAGAGCAAAGGATGGTCTTATTAGGTATGAAGATATGTTTACGAATTTGATTTACTAATTGGCATAATAAATTCTAAGTACTAATCGTGGAAGGCAGATTTTAAGAGAATTGTTTTGCTTATTTTCTTGTCTTTATTTCCAAAGCTAAGAAGTTTCTTATTTTATATCAGATCAGAATGTGGGCTATTTTTACGGAGTTTCATCTGGTATATAAATAACAATAACAATATTTTTTCATGGATCTCTCTCTCTCTCTCTCTCTCTCTCTCTCTCTCTCTCTCTCTCT
>NW_027170973.1:5000-23721 GCF_036898095.1 Palaemon carinicauda
TCGACTCTGCAATGAGGACCAGAGACAGTATTTTGCGTCTAGTGACTCCAGATTAGTGTACCAGTATTTATTTGTTAGAAAACTACAACCTAGTTTTTAGAGATTCTTTGTTTATTTATATGAATAAACCCATTCTTTAAGACAGTATTTCGTATTGCATTGTTATTTAATCTTGACCTGTTATTGCATTAACCCTTTTACCCCCAATGGATGTACTGGTACGTCCTTGCAAAAAACTGATATTTATATTTTTTTGTGCATATTTTTGATAACTTTATGAGAAACTCCAGGCATTTTAGAAAAGAATGAGACCAACCTGACCTCTCTATGAAGAAAATTAAGGCTGTTAGAGCAATTTAAAAAATATATATTGCAAAATGTGCTTGAAAAAAAAAAAAAAACTCCTTGGGGTTAAGGGTTGGAAAGTTCCAAATAGCTTGGGGGTAAAAGTATTAACTTGAGAAGTAACCATCCTTTCTATCAGTATCTTTCCTGAAGTGTCCAGTGTGTACATTTTAGTGGAGCGCTAAGAAACTACTCTACTCCCCCTGGTGGCTTATTACACCTTGATCCTACCTAAAGATCTACCAACTAGAGGAGCTTTGGATACATAAATCACTTGTTTAATTAAATTGGGAGCTGGAGACTTTCTTCCTTTTACCATTTGAATTCCTGAACCTCATGAGGACCTGAGGGCTTTTTTACGTCAAATACGGTTTTTATTTTAAATGCACAACGTCTTTAACCTGGAGGAATCTCACTTCCGTGAAGACCTAAGGTCTCTCACATAATAAATGATACAACAAATTTTTCGTTTTTGAATTAACCCTGATTCTGATGTCCCATTTCATTCCTTAATTGTCGTAGGTAGTAGGTGGGCCAGGGCAGCACCCACCCGTTAAGATACTACCGCTATAGAGTTATGGGGTCTTTTGACTGGCCAGATGATACTACATTGGATCCTTCCCTCTGGTTACGGTTCATTTTCCCTTTGCCTACACACATCCACACTGAATAGTCTGGCTTATTCTTTGCATATTCTCAGCTGTCGTCCTCACGCACCTGACAACACAGATTACCAAACAATTGTTCTTCACTCAACGGGTTACTGCACTAATTGTTCAGTGGCCACTTTCCTCTTGGTAAGGGTAGAAGAGACTCTTTAGCTATGGTAAGCAGCTCTTCTGGGAGGATACTCCAAAATCAAACCATTGTTCTCTAGTCTTGGGTAGTGCCATAGCCTCTGTACCATGGTCTTCCACTGTCTTGGGTTAGAGTTCTCTTGCTTGAGGGTACACTCGAGCACACCATTCTTATCTTATTTCTCTTCCTCCTGATTTGTTAAAGTTTTTATAGTTTATATAGGAGATATTTATTTTTATGTTGTTACTCTTCTTAAAATATTCTATTTTCCTCTTTTCCTTTCCTCACTGGGTAATTTTCCCTGTTGAAGCCTCTGGGCTTATAGCATCCTGCTTTTCCAACTAGGGTTGTAGCTTAGAAAATAATAATAATGATAATAATAATAGTAATAATAATCCACTTTTACTTGACCTTGAGATCCTAGATTTGCCCTATCCTTTAGGAATGCAAAAACGTCTCTTCCTATAAACATTCCCTTTTCTCCTCATCTATCTATCTCCTACTTTATTCCTATGAGCCTCAGAAATTTTGCATTATCCTTTGATATATCAAATAAAACAAGACAAAATGAAACCTTTTTTTCCAATGGCTCTCTCACTTTTCTTCCTTGAAATGGCTTTTTGATAAGTTCATATGAGATGGTCCTTCCTTATTTAAATTCTATTATTATTATTATTATTATTATTATTATTATTATTATTATTATTATTATTACTTGCTAAGCTACAACATTAGAATACATATCTCCTATATAAACTATCAAAGCTTTAACAAACCAAGAGGAAGGGAAATAAGATAGAATAGTGTGCCTGAGTGTACCCTCAAGCTAGAGAACTCTTAACAGTGGAAGACCATGGTACAGAGGCTATGGCACTATCCAAGACTAGAGAACAATGGTTTGATTTTGGAGTGCCCTTCTCCTAGAAGGGCTGCTTACCATAGCTAAAGAGTTTCTTCTACCCTTACCAAGAATGAAAGTGGCCACTGAATAATTACAGTGCAGTAGTTAACCCCTTGGGTGAAGAAGAATTGTTTGCTGTTGTCAGATGTATGAGGACAGAGGAGAATATGTAAAGAATAGGCTAGACTATTGGGTGTGTGTGTAGGCAAAGGGAAAAGGGAACCGTAACCAGAGAGAAGGATCCAATGTAGTACTGTCTGGCCAGTCAAAATACCCTATAACTCTCTAGTGGTAGTATCTCAATGGATGGTTGGTGACCTTGGCCAACCTACTACTTTACTAGAACAATGATTTTAATGACATCTTAACCTTCATTCTAGAAAATTAAAATCATCTGTTTTATATGTATCGGCTAAAACCAAATAGTCCATTATTACATCCAACACTGTGCCATTTAATGCTGGAATACTATGTATTTGTATGGCTGAAATTTATGATGTACACATTGCAACATTCAAGGCCTTGAAACATTCACTATTTGGTGATGTACAAATTGTTTTTAGGTCATAGCCATTGCTTCCCGTGATGCAAATGTCTAAATTCTGACTTTCACAGACGATGTGATCTTGTTTCTTCTTCTTCTTCTTTGTCTGCATTTCCCACTTTTATGTGGGGTCGATGTTTCTGGCCAGCGTTCTCCATCTACCCCTGTCCCTGGAGAACGCTGGCCAGAAACATCGACCCCACATAAAAGTGGGAAAAGATGTCATCTTAATTCCTTCAGGTTATTTCTTATCTCTTGTGTTTTACAAATAGAAACATCATTTGATTTCCCTCTTTTTCACAAAAGATTCCCTTTTTAAGGTAAAAGTTCCTTACTTTGAATAGAAGT
The DNA here is from genome assembly GCF_036898095.1 of Palaemon carinicauda. Classification (NCBI taxonomy): domain Eukaryota; kingdom Metazoa; phylum Arthropoda; class Malacostraca; order Decapoda; family Palaemonidae; genus Palaemon; species Palaemon carinicauda. Next base: position 7,937 of record NW_027170973.1, read on the forward strand.
AGAGAAAATTATTATTAATATTATTATTGTTATTATTATTATCATTACTTGCTAAGCTACAACCCTAGTTGGAAAAGCGGGATGCTATAAACCCATGGGCCCCAACAGGGAAAATAGCTCAGTAAGGAAAGGAAACAAAGAAAAATTTAAATATTTTAAGAAGAGCAACAAGATTAAAATAAATATCTCCTATATAAACTATAAAAAACTTGAAATAACTGAAGAACATTTTACAGTTGCTGAAGAAGTTTTAAAAAATCCTCGAAGTTTTTATCAGCCTTTGCATCTTATCAAGAGATCGAAGAACAACAAATAAACAAATAAACAAAGTCTAGAACTTTAATGTTATGCTGAAATGTCTTTTTTCTCTGCTGTTATGCGTAATAATAACAAAAACTTCAAATGGAATCATACACCCTCCTCAATCGAGGCATTGCATGACGGCCATTCCCCTGTTATTACACCCATTGTATTCTGTAATTATTCGTGTCATTAAAAAGTAAGTACACAGTTCCCCCACCGCAATCGTTTATATTTCTCTCTTTCCTTATTTCCCCGTAATTTCGTAATACTTTTCGCAATGGCTATTTTCATGAAAGCTTGATTCGTAATACTTTTTTGGCAATGGCTATTTTTACGAAAGCTTGATTCGTAATACTCTTTTTGGCAATGGCTATTTTTACGAAAGCTTGATTCGTAATACTTTTTTTGGCAATGGCTATTTTTACGAACGCTTGATTCGTAATACTTTTTTTTGGCAATGGCTATTTTTACGAACGCTTGATTCGTAATACTTTTTTTTGGCAATGGCTATTTTTACGAAAGCTTGATTCGTAATACTTTTTTTGGCAATGGCTATTTTTACGAAAGCTTGATTCGTAATACTTTTTTTAGCAATGGCTATTTTTACGAAAGCTTGATTCGTAATACTTTTTTTGGCAATGGCTATTTATACGAAAGCTTGATTCGTAATACTTTTTTTGGCAATGGCTATTTTTACGGAAGCTTGATTCGTAATACTTTTTTTGGCAATGGCTATTTATACGAAAGCTTGATTCGTAATACTTTTTTTGGCAATGGCTATTTATACGAAAGCTTGATTCGTAATACTTTTTTTGGCAATGGCTATTTTCATGAAAGCTTGATTCGTAATACTTTTTTTGGCAATGGCTATTTTTACGAAAGCTTGATTCGTAATACTTTTTTTTTGGCAATGGCTATTTTTACGAAAGCTTGATTCGTAATACTTCTATTGGCAATGGCTATTTTTACGAAAGCATGATTCGTAATACTTTTTTTGGTAATGGCTATTTTTACGAAAGCTTGATTCGTAATACTTTTTTTTGGCTATGGCTATTTTTACGAAAGCTTGATTCGTAATACTTTTTTGGGCAATGGCTATTTTTACGAAAGCTTGATTCGTAATACTTTTTTTTTGGCAATGGCTATTTTTACGAAAGCTTGATTCGTAATACTTTTTTTGGCAATGGCTATTTTTACGAAAGCATGATTCGTAATACTTTTTTTGGTAATGGCTATTTTTACGAACGCTTGATTCGTAATACTTTTTTTGGCAATGGCTATTTTTACGAAAGCATGATTCGTAATACTTTTTTTGGCAATGGCTATTTTTACGAAAGCATGATTCGTAATACTTTTTTTGGTAATGGCTATTTTTACGAACGCTTGATTCGTAATACTTTTTTTGGTAATGGCTATTTTTACGAAAGCTTGATTCGTAATACTTTTTTTGGCAATGGCTATTTTTACGAAAGCATGATTCGTAATACTTTTTTTGGCAATGGCTATTTTTACGAAAGCATGATTTGTAATACTTTTTTTGGTAATGGCTATTTTTACGAACGCTTGATTCGTAATACTTTTTTTGGCAATGGCTATTTTTACGAAAGCATGATTCGTAATACTTTTTTTGGTAATGGCTATTTTTACGAAAGCTTGATTCGTAATACTTTTTTTTGGCTATGGCTATTTTTACGAAAGCTTGATTCGTAATACTTTTTTGGGCAATGGCTATTTTTACGAAAGCTTGATTCGTAATACTTTTTTTTTGGCAATGGCTATTTTTACGAAAGCTTGATTCGTAATACTTTTTTTGGCAATGGCTATTTTTACGAAAGCTTGATTCGTAATACTTTTTTTTGGCAATGGGTATTTTTACGAAAGCTTGATTCGTAATACTTTTTTTAGCAATGGCTATTTATGCGAAATCTTGATTCGTAATACTTTTTTTGGCAATGGCTATTTTTACGAAAGCTTGATTCGTAATACTTTTTTTTGGCAATGGCTATTTTTACGAAAGCTTGATTCGTAATACTTTTTTTGGCAATGGCTATTTTTACGAAAGCTTGATTCGTAAGACTTTTTTTGGCAATGGCTATTTTTACGAAAGCTTGATTCGTAGTACTTTATTTGGCAATGGCTATTTTTACGAAAGCTTGATTCGTAATACTTTTTTTTGGCTATGGCTATTTTTACGAAAGCTTGATTCATAATACTCTTTTTGGCAATGGCTATTTTTACGAAAGCTTGATTCGTAATACTCTTTTTTGGCAATGGCTATTTTCATGAAAGCTTGATTCGTAATACTTTTTTTTGCCAATGGCTATTTTTACGAAAGCTTGATTCGTAATACTTTTTTTGGCAATGGCTATTTTTACGAAAGCTTGATTCGTAATACTTTTTTTTGGCAACGGCTATTTTTACTAAAGCTTGATTCGTAATACTTTTTTTTGGCAACGGCTATTTTTACGAAAGCTTGCTTCGTAATACTTTTTTTTGGCAATGGCTATTTTTACGAAAGCTTGATTCGTAATACTTTTTTTTGGCAATGGCTATTTGTTACGAAAGCTTGATTCGTAATACCTTTTTTGGCAATGGCTATTTGTTACGAAAGCTTGATTCGTAATACTTTTTTTGGCAATGGCTATTTTTACGAAAGCTTGATTCGTAATACTTTTTTTGGCAGTGGCTATTTTTACGAAAGCTTAATAATGATAGAATCACGTGTGAGGAAGTTTCATTTCATTTGCATTTTGGATACGGCTGTGACATGGAGCCATAAAAAGAGAGCAATATGAATGTAGTAAAGATTGCTTTTGAAAATCAAAGAATAAAATATTTACAGATATATATTGACTGATTTCAAATTAAGCAATGACATGGCAAGTTGATGAGACAATGATTGATAAAACATATAAATGGGAGTTATTAATGTAAGCCATGAAATCTACACTTGAAAAAAAAAAAAAAAAAAAAAAAAAAACAGTAATTTTATCAGGAAAATCTCCGTAAAAATATAACGTTCTTAGCCGTATTTCAGTAAAATACGGGCAACCGTAATTTTACCTAATTTTGTTATATTTTACGGGTTGGTGACCCTAATATCACTCCTTTACGTCAATATGTTAAAAATCGTGGAATAAATGTTGCCAGGCATTTACCGTTATTTTAATGCAAATTTTTAACAGTGTAAAAGAGAGAGAGAGAGAGAGAGAGAGAGAGAGAGAGAGAGAGAGAGAGAGAGAGAGAGAGAGAGAGTTTTTATTGCCTTATTCTATGTTTGGGTTCCCCCAGGTCCCTCAGTGTGAGGCACCTCGTATATCCACCAGAGAGTTGCTAATGCATCTTCCGGTGTATTTTGCATCTTCCAGTCTTGGATGCATTGGATGGTCTGGGAGAGAGAGAGAGAGAGAGAGAGAGAGAGAGAGAGAGAGAGAGAGAGAGAGATTTAAGTAAACCCAGTACAAAGAATGAGATGGAAACCAGGAAAACGAAAGGTCTCAAGATGATTGACGTTTGAAATACAACGAGAAGAAGAAGAAGAAGAAGTTGGCGTTACAATACGGTCCACAACAGAAAAGAAAAAGATCAAAACAGATCTAATATTTTATCTTGTATCATATTTACAGGGGAGTACATTGGCTCCAAGAAGTGGGCCAGATCTCCTACTAAAATGGAAGAAGAAGAAGAAGAAGAAGAAGAAGAAGAAGAAGAAGAAGAAGAAGAAGAAGAGCAAAACAACTGGTAAAGGAGACTAGATAAGGAAAGATAAAAAAAAACTAAAGAATATCTGTGAACTATCGGAAGCAACAGAGACAGAGATGACAGGATGTTGGGGATCGATAAGAAATAGGATGAATGAACTTAAGAAATGGGATGAATGAACTTGAGAAATGGGATGAATGAACTTGAGAAATAGGATGAATGAACTTAAGAAATGGGATGAATGAACTTAAGAAATAGGATGAATGAACTTGAGAAATAGGATGAATGAACTTTAGAAATAGGATGAATGAACGTAAGAAATAGGATGAATGAACTTAAGAAATAGGATGAGTGAACTTAAGAAATAGGATGAATGAACTTAAGAAATAGGATGAATGAACTTAAGAAATAGGATGAATGAACGTAAGAAATAGGATGAATGAACTTAAGAAATAGGATGAATGAACTTAAGTAATAGGATGAATGAACTTAGGAAATGGGATGAATGAACCTGAGAAATAGGATGAATGAACTTAAGAAATAGGATGAATGAACTTAAGAAATAGGATGAATGAACTTAAGTAATAGGATGAATGAACTTAGGAAATGGGATGAATGAACCTGAGAAATGGGATGAATGAACTTAAGAAATAGGATGAATGAACGTAAGAAATAGGATGAATGAACGTAAGAAATAGGATGAATGAACTTGAGAAATAGGATGAATGGACGTAAGAAATAGGATGAATGGACGTAAGAAATAGGATGAATGAACTGGTTGAGTGTTTGATTGTGAATTCTCAGGGTGTTATTATTTACAACTACAAATATAATAAAAAAAGGAAAAGCAGAAACGAAGTAATGACGTCTATGAGGTGCAAAAAGAGAATTATAAAGACGAAGAATAGTTTATTTCAAAGGACGAAGGAGCAAACGAAACAGGCCTATTTAAAAAAAAAAAAAGTTGAGGAAAACGATTTAAGGAAACAGAAAAAAAGATACAATTGGAGTATAAAGCGAGGAGAGAAAGATAAGAACTTTAAGTGAAGGCAAGAAGAGAAAGATGAGAACTATAAGTGAAAGTGAGAAGAGAAAGATAAGAACTATAAGTGAAAGCGAGAAGAGAAAGATAAGAACTATAAGTGAAAACGAGAAGAGAAGATATGAACTATAAGTGAAAGCGAGAAGAGGAAGATAAGAACTATAAGTGAAGGCAAGAAGAGGAAGATAAGAGCTATAAGTGAAAGCGTGAAGAGAAAGATGAGAACTATAAGTGAAAGCGAGAAGAGAAAGATGAGAACTATAAGTGAAAGCGAGAAGAGAAAGATAAGAACTATAAGTGAAAACGAGAAGAGAAGATATGAACTATAAGTGAAAGCGAGAAGAGGAAGATAAGAACTATAAGTGAAGGCAAGAAGAGGAAGATAAGAGCTATAAGTGAAAGCGAGAAGAGAAGATATGAACTATAAGTGAAAGCGAGAAGAGAAAAATAACTATATGTGAAAGCGAGAAGAGAAAGATAAGAACTATAAGTGAAAGCGAGAAGAGAAGATATGGACTATAAGTGAAAGCGAGAAGAGAAGATATGAACTATAAGTGAAAGCGAGAAGAGAAAGATAAGAACTATAAGTGAAAGCGAGAAGAGAAAGATGAGAACTATAAGTGAAGGCGAGAAGAGAAAGATAAGAACTATAAGTGAAGGCGAGAAGAGAAAGATGAGAACTATAAGTGAAGGCGAGAAGAGAAAGATAAGAACTATAAGTGAAGGCGAGAAGAGAAAGATGAGAACTATAAGTGAAGGCGAGAAGAGAAAGATAAGAACTATAAGTGAAGGCGAGAAGAGAAAAATAAGAACTATAAGTAAAAGTGAGAAGAGAAAGATAAGAACTATAAGTGAAAGCGAGAAGAGAAAGATAAGAACTATAAGTGAAAACGAGAAGAGAAGATATGAACTATAAGTGAAAGCGAGAAGAGGAAGATAAGAACTATAAGTGAAAGCGAGAAGAGAAAGATAAGAACTATAAGTGAAAGCGAGAAGAGAAGATATGAACTATAAGTGAAAGCGAGAAGAGAAAGATAAGAACTATAAGTGAAGGCGAGAAGAGAAAGATAAGAACTATAAGTGAAAGCGAGAAGAGAAAGATGAGAACTATAAGTGAAAGCGAGAAGAGAAAGATAAGAACTACAAGTGAAGGCGAGAAGAGAAAGATAAGAACTATAAGTGAAAGTGAGAAGAGAAAGATAAGAACTATAAGTGAAGGCGAGAAGAGAAAGATAAGAACTATAAGTGAAAGCGAGAAGAGAAAGATGAGAACTATAAGTGAAAGCGAGAAGAGAAAGATAAGAACTACAAGTGAAGGCGAGAAGAGAAAGATAAGAACTATAAGTGAAGGCGAGAAGAGTAAGATAAGAACTATAAGTGAAGGCGAGAAGAGAAAGATAAGAACTATAAGTGAAAGTGAGAAGAGAAAGATAAGAACTATAAGTGAAAGCGAGAAGAGAAAGATAAGAACTATAAGTGAAAGTGAGAAGAGAAAGATAAGAACTATAAGTGAAAGCGAGAAGAGAAAGATAAGAACTACAAGTGAAGGCGAGAAGAGAAAGATAAGAACTATAAGTGAAAGTGAGAAGAGAAAGATAAGAACTATAAGTGAAGGCGAGAAGAGAAAGATAAGAACTATAAGTGAAAGTGAGAAGAGAAAGATAAGAACTACAAGTGAAGGCGAGAAGAGGAAGATAAGAACTATAAGTGAAAGCGAGAAGAGAAAGATGAGAACTATAAGTGAAAGCGAGAAGAGAAAGATAAGAACTACAAGTGAAGGCGAGAAGAGGAAGATAAGAACTATAAGTGAAGGCGAGAAGAGAAAGATAACTATAAGTGAAAGCGAGAAGAGAAAGATAAGAACTATAAGTGAAAGCGAGAAGAGAAGATATGAACTATAAGTGAAAGCGAGAAGAGAAGATATGAACTATAAGTGAAAGCGAGAAGAGAAAGATAAGAACTATAAGTGAAGGCGAGAAGAGAAAGATAAGAACTATTAGTGAAAGCGAAAAGAGAAGATAAGAACTATAAGTGAAAGCGAGAAGAGAAAGATAAGAACTATAAGTGAAAGCGAGAAGAGAAAGATAAGAACTATAAGTGAAAACGAGAAGAGAAGATATGAACTATAAGTGAAAGCGAGAAGAGGAAGATAAGAACTATAAGTGAAAGCGAGAAGAGAAAGATAAGAACTATAAGTGAAAGCGAGAAGAGAAGATATGAACTATAAGTGAAAGCGAGAAGAGAAAGATAAGAACTATAAGTGAAGACGAGGAAGAGAAATATAAGAACTATAAGTGAAGGCGAGAAGAGAAAGATAAGAACTATAAGTGAAGGCGAGAAGAGAAATATAAGAACTATAAGTGAAGACGAGGAAGAGAAATATAAGAACTATAAGTGAAGGCGAGAAGAGGAAGATAAGAACTATAAGTGAAGGCGAGAAGAGAAAGATAAGAACTATAAGTGAAGGCGAGAAGAGAAGATATGAACTATAAGTGAAGGCGAGAAGAGAAGATATGAACTATAAGTGAAAGCGAGAAGAGAAGATATGAACTATAAGTGAAAGCGAGAAGAGAAAGATAAGAACTATAAGTGAAGGCGAGAAGAGAAAGATAAGAACTATAAGTGAAAGCGAGAAGAGAAAGATGAGAACTATAAGTGAAAGCGAGAAGAGAAAGATAAGAACTACAAGTGAAGGCGAGAAGAGAAAGATAAGAACTATAAGTGAAAGTGAGAAGAGAAAGATAAGAACTATAAGTGAAGGCGAGAAGAGAAAGATAAGAACTATAAGTGAAAGCGAGAAGAGAAAGATGAGAACTATAAGTGAAAGCGAGAAGAGAAAGATAAGAACTACAAGTGAAGGCGAGAAGAGAAAGATAAGAACTATAAGTGAAAGCGAGAAGAGAAAGATAAGAACTACAAGTGAAGGCGAGAAGAGGAAGATAAGAACTATAAGTGAAAGCGGAAAGAGAAAGATAAAAACTATAAGTGAAAGCGAGAAGAGAAAAATAGTTTTGAAGATAAGAACTATAAGTGAAAGCGAGAAGAGAAAGATAAAAACTATAAGTGAAAGCGAGAAGAGAAAAATAAGAACTACAAGTGAAAGCGAGAAGAGAAAGATAAGATCTACAAGTGAAAGCGAGAAGAGAAAAATAAGAACTATAAGTGAAAGCGAGAAGAGAAAGATAAGAACTATAAGTGAAAGCGAGAAGAGAAAGATAAGAACTATTATAAGTGAAAGCGAGAAGAGGAAAATAAGAACTATAAATGAAAGCGAGAAGAGAAAGATAAGAACTATAAGTGAAGGCGAGAAGAGTAAGATAAGAACTATAAGTGAAGGCGAGAAGAGAAAGATAAGAACTATAAGTGAAAGCGAGAAGAGAAAGATAAGAACTATAAGTGAAAGTGAGAAGAGAAAGATAAGAACTATAAGTGAAAGCGAGAAGAGAAAGATGAGAACTATAAGTGAAAGCGAGAAGAGAAAGATAAGAACTATAAGTGAAAGTGAGAAGAGAAAGATAAGAACTATAAGTGAAAGCGAGAAGAGAAAGATAAGAACTACAAGTGAAGGCGAGAAGAGAAAGATAAGAACTATAAGTGAAAGTGAGAAGAGAAAGATAAGAACTATAAGTGAAGGCGAGAAGAGAAAGATAAGAACTATAAGTGAAAGCGAGAAGAGAAAGATGAGAACTATAAGTGAAAGCGAGAAGAGAAAGATAAGAACTACAAGTGAAGGCGAGAAGAGGAAGATAAGAACTATAAGTGAAAGCGGAAAGAGAAAGATAAAAACTATAAGTGAAAGCGAGAAGAGAAAAATAGTTTTGAAGATAAGAACTATAAGTGAAAGCGAGAAGAGAAAGATAAAAACTATAAGTGAAAGCGAGAAGAGAAAAATAAGAACTACAAGTGAAAGCGAGAAGAGAAAGATAAGATCTACAAGTGAAAGCGAGAAGAGAAAAATAAGAACTATAAGTGAAAGCGAGAAGAGAAAGATAAGAACTATAAGTGAAAGCGAGAAGAGAAAGATAAGAACTATTATAAGTGAAAGCGAGAAGAGGAAAATAAGAACTATAAATGAAAGCGAGAAGAGAAAGATAAGAACTATAAGTGAAGGCGAGAAGAGTAAGATAAGAACTATAAGTGAAGGCGAGAAGAGAAAGATAAGAACTATAAGTGAAGGCGAGAAGAGAAAGATAAGAACTATAAGTGAAAGCGGGAAGAGGAAGATAAGAACTATAAGTGAAAGCGAGAAGAGAAAGATAAGAACTATAAGTGAAGGCGAGAAGAGTAAGATAAGAACTATAAGTGAAGGCGAGAAGAGAAAGATAAGAACTATAAGTGAAAGCGAGAAGAGAAAGATAAGAACTATAAGTGAAAGCGGGAAGAGAAAGATAAGAACTATAAGTGAAAGCGAGAAGAGGAAGATAAGAACTATAAGTGAAGGCGAGAAGAGAAAGATAACTATAAGTGAAAGCGAGAAGAGAAAGATAAGAACTATAAGTGAAAGCGAGAAGAGAAGATATGAACTATAAGTGAAAGCGAGAAGAGAAGATATGAACTATAAGTGAAAGCGAGAAGAGAAAGATAAGAACTATAAGTGAAGGCGAGAAGAGAAAGATAAGAACTATTAGTGAAAGCGAAAAGAGAAGATAAGAACTATAAGTGAAAGCGAGAAGAGAAAGATAAGAACTATAAGTGAAAGCGAGAAGAGAAAGATAAGAACTATAAGTGAAAACGAGAAGAGAAGATATGAACTATAAGTGAAAGCGAGAAGAGGAAGATAAGAACTATAAGTGAAAGCGAGAAGAGAAAGATAAGAACTATAAGTGAAAGCGAGAAGAGAAGATATGAACTATAAGTGAAAGCGAGAAGAGAAAGATAAGAACTATAAGTGAAGACGAGGAAGAGAAATATAAGAACTATAAGTGAAGGCGAGAAGAGAAAGATAAGAACTATAAGTGAAGGCGAGAAGAGAAATATAAGAACTATAAGTGAAGACGAGGAAGAGAAATATAAGAACTATAAGTGAAGGCGAGAAGAGGAAGATAAGAACTATAAGTGAAGGCGAGAAGAGAAAGATAAGAACTATAAGTGAAGGCGAGAAGAGAAGATATGAACTATAAGTGAAGGCGAGAAGAGAAGATATGAACTATAAGTGAAGGCGAGAAGAGGAAGATAAGAACTATAAGTGAAGACGAGGAAGAGAAATATAAGAACTATAAGTGAAGGCGAGAAGAGGAAGATAAGAACTATAAGTGAAGGCGAGAAGAGAAAGATAAGAACTATAAGTGAAGGCGAGAAGAGAAAGATAAGAACTATAAGTGAAGGCGAGAAGAGAAATATAAGAACTATAAGTGAAGACGAGGAAGAGAAATATAAGAACTATAAGTGAAGGCGAGAAGAGGAAGATAAGAACTATAAGTGAAGGCGAGAAGAGAAAGATAAGAACTATAAGTGAAGGCGAGAAGAGAAGATATGAACTATAAGTGAAGGCGAGAAGAGAAGATATGAACTATAAGTGAAGGCGAGAAGAGGAAGATAAGAACTATAAGTGAAGACGAGGAAGAGAAAGATAAGAACTATAAGTGAAGGCGAGAAGAGGAAGATAAGAACTATAAGTAAAAGCGAGAAGAGGAAGATAAGAACTATAAGTGAAGGCGAGAAGAGAAATATAAGAACTATAAGTGAAGGCGAGAAGAGGAAGATAAGAACTATAAGTGAAGGCGATAAGAGAAAGATAAGAACTATAAGTGAAGGCGAGAAGAGGAAGATAAGAACTATAAGTGAAGGCGAGGAAGAGAAAGATAAGAACTATAAGTGAAGGCGAGAAGAGGAAGATAAGAACTATAAGTGAAGGCGAGGAAGAGAAAGATAAGAACTATAAGTGAAGGCGAGAAGAGGAAGATAAGAACTATAAGTGAAGGCGAGGAAGAGAAAGATAAGAACTATAAGTGAAAGCGAGAAGAGAAAGATAAGAACTATAAGTGAAGGCGAGAAGAGAAAGATAAGAACTATAAGTGAAGGCGAGGAAGAGAAAGATAAGAACTATAAGTGAAGGCGAGAAGAGGAAGATAAGAACTATAAGTGAAGGCGAGGAAGAGAAAGATAAGAACTATAAGTGAAGGCGAGAAGAGGAAGATAAGAACTATAAGTGAAGGCGAGGAAGAGAAAGATAAGAACTATAAGTGAAAGCGAGAAGAGAAAGATAAGAACTATAAGTGAAGGCGAGAAGAGAAAGATAAGAACTATAAGTGAAGGCGATAAGAGAAAGATAAGAACTATAAGTGAAGGCGATAAGAGAAAGATAAGAACTATAAGTGAAAGCGAGAAGAGAAAGATAAGAACTATAAGTGAAGGCGAGAAGAGAAAGATAAGAACTATAAGTGAAGACGAGGAAGAGAAAGATAAGAACTATAAGTGAAAGCGAGAAGAGAAATATGATTATTATCATTACCTCCGTTATTGAATTATGTATATCTTGAATATTAATGAGTATTTTCTGAAGGTCTAATTTTCTAGTAGCTTCTTTTAATATTTTCATATCCAAATCACTTTCATGAAACTTGGTTAGAATATAGTAGAGAAAGCATCACATTTAGAAATTTTTTCATTTTTTAGTTTTTTAATTGGAAGTTTCCCAACATATAATTTTCTATTATTATTATTATTATTACTTGCTAAGCTACAGCCCTAGTTGGAAAAGCAGTGTGCTATAAGCCCAGAAGCTCCAACGGGGAAAATAGCCCAGTGAGGAAAGGAAACAAGGAAAAATAAAATTCTTAAGGGTAACAACCTTAAAATAAATATCTCTAATATAAACTATAAAAACGTGAACAAAACAAGATTAAGAGAAAGACAGAACAGCGTGCCCGAGTGTACCCTCAAGCAAGAGAACTCTAACTCAAGACAGTGGAAGACCATGGTACAGAGGCTATGGTACTACCCAAGACTAGAGAAAAAAGAAAAACAATTTAACTTGAATATTATACTGAGAATTTATCGCTGAAGAATGGAAGAGTCAGGAAGTGATTCTGTAGCCGGCGACAGACATGCCAGGCGACACGTTTTCACTCAGACATCAAACACGGGACACGAGTGTTTGTTTGTGTTTGTTTGTTACCAGGCATGTGAGTGCTGTGGGAGTGTGGGGGGTGGGGGGTGGGGAAGGCCGTGCCCCCTCGCAGGTAGAGAGAGAGACCTCCGCTCTAGCCTGGATATCCCAAGGACGCCATCTGGTGTCTCGAAGCAGGAAGTGTTCCAGCGTGTTCCAGGCATCCAGGCCAGATCGGGGCACCATTGAATGTCAAGCGAGACTCTTTCTAGATCTTAGTTTTTCCTTTGAGATATCGAAACGAAAACTCCAAATCACGAAGAGTAAACTTACTGGGTTTGATGCATGTCATCTCTTCCTTCAGGCTACAAGATCGTGGAATTTGCCAGAATGTTTAGTATGATTATTTTTCCCTGTTGGAGCCCTTGGGCTTATAGCATCTTGTTTTTCCAAGTAGGGTTGTAGCTTAGCTAGTAATAATAGTAATTATTATTATTATTATTATTATTACTTCCTAAGCTACAACCCTAGTTGGAAAAGCAAGATGCTATAAGCCCAGGGGCTCCAACAGGGAAAATAGCCCAGTGAGGAAAGGAAACAAGGAAAAATAAAGTATTTTAAGAAGAGTAACATTAAAATAAATATCTCCTTTAAAAAACTATAAAAACTTCAACAAAACAAGAGGAAGAGAAATAAGATAGAATAATTAGCCGGAGTGTACCCTCAAGCAAGAGAACTCTAACCCAAGACAGTGGAAGACCATGGTACAGAGGCTATGGCATTACCCAAGACCAGAGAACAATGGTTTGATTTTGGATTGACCTTCTCCTAGAAGAGCTGCTTACCATAGCTAATGAGTCTCTTCTACCCTTACCAAGAGGAAAGTAGCCACTGAAGAATTACAGTGAAGAAACCCCTTGGATGAAGAAGAATGGTTTGGTAATCAGTGTTGTCATATGTATGAAGACAGGAGAATATGTAAAGAATAGGTCAGACTATTCGTTGTGTGTGTAGGCAAAAGGAAAATGAACTGTACCACTGTAACCAGAGAGAAGGATCGAATGTAGTACTGTCTGGCCAGTCAAAAGACCCAATAACTCTCTAGTGGTAGTATTTCAACGGGTGGTAACCAGAGAGAAGGATCCAATGTAGTACTGTCTGGCCAGTCAAAAGACCCAATAACTCTCTAGTGGTAGTATTTCAACGGGTGGTAACCAGAGAGAAGGATCCAATGTAGTACTGTCTGGCCAGTCAAAAGACCCAATAACTCTCTAGTGGTAGTATTTCAACGGGTGGTAACCAGAGAGAAGGATCCAATGTAGTACTGTCTGGCCAGTCAAAAGACCCAATAACTCTCTAGTGGTAGTATTTCAACGGGTGGTAACCAGAGAGAAGGATCCAATGTAGTACTGTCTGGCCAGTCAAAAGACCCAATAACTCTCTAGTGGTAGTATTTCAACGGGTGGTAACCAGAGAGAAGGATCCAATGTAGTACTGTCTGGCCAGTCAAAAGACCCAATAACTCTCTAGTGGTAGTATTTCAACGGGTGGTAACCAGAGAGAAGGATCCAATGTAGTACTGTCTGGCCAGTCAAAAGACCCAATAACTCTCTAGTGGTAGTATTTCAACGGGTGGTAACCAGAGAGAAGGATCCAATGTAGTACTGTCTGGCCAGTCAAAAGACCCCATATCTCTCTAGTGGTAGTATTTCAACGAGTGGCTGGTGCCCAGGCCAATCTACTAACTATTAATCAGTTTAAACGAAAGTCTCCTATCCATTTATATATATATATATATATATATATATATATATATATATATATATATATTATATATATATATATATATATATATAGAGAGAGAGAGAGAGAGAGAGAGAGAGAGAGAGAGAGAGAGAGAGAGAGAGAGAGAGAGAGAGAGAGAGAGAGAGGTTACGCTACTGAAAAAAAAAAAAAACATTTATATCGTAAGCTAAGAAAATAGCCTGATCACTATCCTCTTAAATAAGGAAATTCTGCGGTTATTGAAATATATAAAAAGTTAAAAGGCAACAGAGATAGATATGAAATGGTGTAAAAATAAACCTGAACAAAACTAACTAAGGACACAGTGTGGCAGACGTACCATCAACCTTCAGCAATGAAAGGTTTCTTTAGGTAAACAGGAACGAATCAGCAGTCAACAGACCAACGGTACTTGGCACTGGTCTGAAGAGACTTTTAGCGAAACGTCTTTGGGGGTAGAATCTAACCTTGGGGGAAACGTGTCTATATTTAATCGTTCCAAAAATAGATCTTGTTTCCAAGACGAGTCGTTTAGTCTAGGGGTAAGCAGAGTTAAAAAAGAAAATAGGTATGGGTTCTGTTTCAATATTAGACGTTCTTCAGTATGTATGTATATATATATATATATATATATACACTACTGTACGCTACCTGTCACAAATAACGGATAAATACTTAGATAGATATGCACACACCACAAACACACACTTAGATTCAACCCCTCCAAACCCATCCCCCCCCTTTCCTAACTAAAACCCCTCGTACCCGTAGTTATACCTCCTGGCCATACCGTTGAGCGTGACCGAAAATAAATATCTATCTATTTATCTATCTATCTATCTATCTATCTATCTATATATATATATATATATATATATGTATTCCAAATAAGCCATATATTTTAATACATTGTCTGGAATCTCCTAACGACCTCGGGATCAGAGCCTCGAGGCGAAATCACTCAAAGACAATAGCATCTGACTGGGCCGGGATTCGAACCCTTACAGTGCGTTTATTATTATTATTATTATTATTAATATTATTATTATTATTATTACTTGCTAAGCTACAACCTTAGTTGGAAAAGCAGGATGCTATAAGCCCAGGGGCTCCAACAGGGAAAATAACCCTGTGAGGAAAGGGAACAAAGAAAATGAAAATATTTTAGGAAGTGTAACAACACTAAAATGAATATCTCCTATACAAACTATGAAAACTTTAACAAAACAAGAGGAAGAGAAAGAACATAAAATAGTGTGCCCTGGTGTACTCTCAAGCAAGAGAACTCTAACCCAAGACAGTGGAGGACCATGGTACAGAGACTATGGCACTACCCAAGACTAGAGAACAGTGGAAGACCATGGTACAGAGGCTATGGCACTACCCCAAGACTAGAGGACAGTGGAAGACCATGGTACAGAGGCTATGGCACTACCCAAGACTAGAGAACAGTGGAAGACCATGGTACAGAGTCTTATGGCACTACCCAAGACTAGAGAACAGTGGAAGACCATGGTACAGAGGCTATGGCACTACCCAAGACTGGAGAACAGTGGAAGACCATGGTACAGAGGCTATGGCACTACCCAAACAGCTTTGAGCTCAGTTGAAATTGTTTTGTTTATGGTCACTCAGTGAAAACTCAAATCGTTCTTTGATGCTGATGTGATCAGTGGTTGTATATTCTCCTGGTGTCAGTAGATGACTCAGGCTCCTGAAGGTTGTTCAGTCTGTAGGCGGGCCTGTTGCTATTCTCACCCCGGAAGTTCACTGTTTTATCAACTAACAACTCCTTCCTTCTAGATAAAAACGCCCCAACTTAAAAGCTGAGGGATAGTGAATTGAAAGGATCTCTCTCTCTCTCTCTCTCTCTCTCTCTCTCTCTCTCTCCTAATTATATATCCT
>NW_027170974.1:5000-10000 GCF_036898095.1 Palaemon carinicauda
GTGGTTTTTGGGCTTGTTCTGTATTTGAAATTTTCTTATTCTATTTTGTACTGTTCATTTTTGTCGTCAACATTTTCTTGGATGACATTGACTGATCTGTGGTTGTTATGAAATTGGCAGTCTTTGGACATTCATATGTTTCTGATCTCGAAAGGAGATTGGAGGGATCAGAAATAAAAATTGATAATGTGAAATTTGAAATGTCATTTTTTGGTTGGAGAGGTGCCACATTTTCCATCTTTCTTAACAATACTAGTCTTTTAGATCCTTTGGTATCTTATAATCCTGACTATTTAATTGTATATCTGGGAGGTAATGACTTAAAAGCTGACATAGACTTATCCTTAGTCAAAGAAAATTGCAGAGCATTTTATATCTTAGTTCGTGAAAAACTACCAAATACTTGCCTTATTGCCTCGCAAGGAGAGCTGTGGTTTCATGTAAACAGGAATAGGTTTGATGCCCCTCTTACAGAACACTATAAATTACTTAGACGCTATTTCAATAAGTTTGTACTAGGTTTAAAGTGTAAAGATTTTCTGTTTAGGGTGGAAAGCCAGGGGAGATTAGATAACCAGAGGTTGTATAGAGATTCGGTACATTTAAATACAGTAGGTTTAAATCATCTATTTAAATTGATGAAAGATTGTTTGAGGTTTTGTTACAGAAAAAATAAAAGTTTGTAATCATGTCTAATTTGTCTCTTTTAATCAGTAGTCGGAAATATATCCGAGGACAAGTGACAAAGTATTATAACAATAAGATTTCACTCCAAACTAAAACCACCTCTGAGAAACATGTCCTCAAAGCTAAGTTTAAATCGTATCTTGATGACTTGAGGGACCATGATAGCAAAATTCAAGCCTTGATATGGCAAGAGGAAGAAAGTAGTGATAAACTTACAGTGGAATTGGCGAATTGTGAATCTTATATTGATAAACTCAATGAAATGTTAGCTTTCCTTGAAGATACTGTCTCTTTCACTTCTAGTACCTTAGATGCTGCAAGGAGTTTGCTTAAGAGTCCTACTGCTCCCCTTCCTACTTTCAGTAGCACTGAAGGGGAAAATATAAACAAATTCTTAACAGAATTTGAGGATACCACAGGCTTCTTTCAGCTTAAGGATAGGGATAAGTTGTTGTTGTTAAAGCAACAAGTTTCGGGGCGTGCTTCCGTTTTGTTGAGTTCACTTGAAGTGGATAAACAGACTTATAATGATGCCAAGGAACTTTTGTTAGCAGCTTTGGCTTCTGGTTCGCTGCAGAAATTCAATACTATTAAACAAATAGCAGAGATGAGATTAACGTATAGCACAGATCCATTTTCCTATATTAGTCAGATGAAAAACTGTATTGAATCTGTTAAGTTGCAAAAAATTGAAACTAATGACTTTTTGAATTATTTCTTTTGGCAAGGTTTGAATGATACTTTCAAAAATCAGTTGACTATCATAACAAATAAGACCAGACCTTCATTGGATGAAATAAAGGATAAATTTTTTGAGGCAGCAGAACGATATTCATTAGCTACCCAGAATTTCCATTCAAAGAATCATTCTAAAGGTTTTAATATCAAATCTTCAACAACAAATTTGGCTACTAATGTCAATTTTAGCAAGACTAACGGGCCTTCAGTTAAGTGTACTTTATGTGCTTTAGACAAGGAAAGAGACTCTTCTCATCCTATCTATAAGTGTAAGTATTATGATAGTCCAAAGGCCAAAGTTGACAAATTGAAAGAAATTGGAGGATGTTTAAAGTGCGCTAAAGCCAATCATTCCACTGAATCTTGTAATTTTGTTTTTCGAAAGAAATGTTTTCATTGTGGAAAATGGCATTTTACCTATCTGTGTATAAATGGAAATGAAAAAAGGAGTTTACTGGGTGCCACCAATAAAATCGAAGCAACCCCTGTTACCTCTCAGAGTCAAAAAGTGTCCAAAAAAGGGAAAAACTGTAAATCTGCTCCCAAAGAGGTTTCTAGTGGCATGATTCTATCAGTAGGTGCTTTACGGACTACCAGTACAGAGTCAATTTTGCCTACTTTTACTTGTTACCTAAGTAACCGGGTCGAGATTAGGTGTCTTGTAGACAGTGGTTGCCAGACTAATTTTATTACGGAAGCTGTAGCCAATACTAGTAATCTCAAGGTGTTAAAAGAAAGGGTACATTTGACTGTTAACGGTTTTAACTCGAGTAAGCAGTATGTAACTAAGCTTGTGGAAGTAGAGGTAGAGATAGGTAAGGAAAGGTTCAAGATTGAAGCACTTTGTGTACCATCTATTGATATAAATTTGAGACTTCCACAGCTTTCTAGGATTACAACTGCGTTTATTGAGAAAGGCTATGTCTTGGCAGACAATCAATTGTTGAACCATCAGGAGGAGATCAATAACATTGATTTCATATTAGGTACAAATTCTATGTATTGTCTTTTGAGCTCAATGGTAAATTTTGGTCAGCCGATTCCCTCTGTCTATAGTCAATGTGCTCTAGGGGTTATGCTATTGGGTAATCTGCAGAACACTATTTCTAATTTGAAATACTTACCTGATTTAAATTATGCCTCATACAATGGTAATAATTCGGACATTTCTACTTATTTGTCTGTAGAGTCTTCTGTTGTCTATGTAGGCTTTGGTTCAAGCATCTTGTGTGATGATTCAAACTTTATGGAAGAGGAGGTAACTCTTGATGTTGAATCAAATTTTGCAGTGTTGAAAGATGATGGAAGTATTTCGGAGACTGAATTGAATAAAGCTGCAAACGAAATTCTCATGAAATATGATGAGAAGAAGGTATTAAACTATGACCAATTAGAATTCGAAAACTGCTCTTCAGAGGTCAATTATCAACTTGTTAGATTTGCTTTGAATCATTCTGTTCGTACTGAAAAGGGCAGGATATCCATGCCTCTATTATGGAACAGTAAAGTATCTCATCTTCTTGGTAGGAATTACAATCTTGCTAAAGCTGTGCTAAAATCTAACTTAAAAAAGTTAAGAAAGAATGAGCTTCATTTACATTTGATGGATGATGCCATTAAAGAACAAGAACAACTTGGTATAATACAGAGGATTCCAAATTTGGATCAGTATATGGAGGAACATCCTGAGCATAGTTTCTTACCGCACATAGGTGTGTTTAAACTAAACAGGGAGACCACTAAGTGTAGAGTAGTTTTTCTCTCGAATATTTGTGAAAAAGATTTGTCTAAGCCAGCTACTGTTAGTCATAATCAGAGTATACATTCTGGACCTTGTTTAAACCAAAAGATTGCTTCAGCTCTTTTACACCTGAGATTTGGGTCGAAGCTTCTATGCTTCGACATCCGGAAAGCTTTTAACCAAATAGAGCTGAATCCCTCTGATCAGAATAAATTACTATTTCTTTGGTATCGTAATGTAAAGAAAGGAGATTTTTCTCTTGTGGGGTATAAGAATGTGCGATTGAGTTTTGGATTACGATGTTCACCAACAATTTTGATGTTGAGTTTATACAAGATTTTGGTCCTGGATACTGAAGGGAATTCTGAGGAGGTTGTATGTTTGAAAAGGTTGATTTATCAATTATTTTATATGGATAATGGTGCTTTCACTTGTAGTGATTCATCAACATTGAAATGGGCTTATCAGTTATTGCCATCTATTTTTGAGCCCTATAAGATGGAATTACAACAAATTGTTACTAATGATAGTTCACTTCAGGAGGATATTGATGCTGGTCTTGAAAACAAAACTGACAGTAAAGTTAAACTTTTAGGCTTGCAGTGGCATAGGCAAGATGATATATTGTCAACTAGACCGATTGCTCGTGAGGGATCAGCCAATACAAAACGTTTAATTCTCAGGTCGATAGCCTCTAATTTTGATTTATATAATTTCAATGGACCAGTTTTTAACAGATCTAGAGTTTTTATGCATGGCTTACAGTGTGACAAATCACTTGGATGGGATGATCCATTGTCACAAGAGCGAATGAAAGAGTGGAACTGTATTTCAAGACAAGCTAATGCAACTCCAGAAATTATGGTAGAACGGTTTGTAGGGGAAAGAGATGCATCTTATAGGATACTAGCTTGTGTTGATGCAAGTAGTCTCATGTATGGAGCCGTACTTTATATTGAGAATATAGATACAGGTAAGGTTAGTTTTGTATTGGCCAAAAACAGAATTGTGAACACAAATTTGAAGACTAAATCAATCCCTTCCTTGGAGTTGCAGGCTATTAGTTTAGGTACAGAGATGCTTATGGAACTTTATAAAGAACTGTCTGGTCCTGCATGTGTCATTCCCATTAATATTAAAGCACTGACTTTGTATTCTGATAGTTTGGTAGCGTTAACTTGGGTAAATTCCTATGCTAGTAAACTTGATAAAATGCAGGGAAAATCCAATTTTATATTGAATAGGTTACATCGTATAAATCAGCTTTGTGAAATCTTCCCTGTGAACTTTACCTTCACAAGTGGGCAGAATAATCCTGGGGATTGCATAACTAGATGTTTATCATACAAACAACTCAAGAAAACTAACTATTTCTCAGGACCACAAATTCAGTCAAGTGATGTAGCAATAAGTAAAAATGTACTGAGTTTCACCATCCCGAATCCTTTATTCAAGATCAATGATGATAATGTTGAAAGCAAAGACGTTGGTAGTTATAATATACAGTGCAATAAACTTTCCATATCATCTGAATATCTAGTTTCTCCAAACAGATATTCTGACTTTCGCCATTTAGTGGCTGTAATTGCTAGGGTTCTGAGATGTTGGAATAAGTGGAAGGCTCGCACAAAGTTGAACAGACCAACTTGTAAGGATTTGATGGTTATTGAATCTGGGTATTACAAAGAGGCTGTTATGCACATAATTTTGAAAGATCAGCTTGTCTATTTCCCTGAAGTCTTTGATTATTTTAGGTCTGATTTGAAAAGGGTCAAGAACATACCCAATCTTGTCAGTCAGCTTAATGTTTATCCTGATCAGGTTGGAATTCTGT
>NW_027170975.1:0-23713 GCF_036898095.1 Palaemon carinicauda
ATGGCACTAACGAACCCACGACTGGCAAACACCAGGCAGAGACGTTACCAATCGACTGCAATGAATAGAGCAGCCGACCGAGAGTAGAGGGAATAAACGGGAATGAATTGGGTGGATAATGAGTACTGGGAAGAATAGGAGAGAGGAAGGGGAATGGAAAGAGAGGTCATGCATGTTAAGGGAATCGAGAGGAGGATGGAAGAGAAGAGGAGAGACCGATTAAGGAAATAGAAAGTTAAAAAGGGAAATAGCGACGAGAAGAACAGGTTGAAAATTCCGGATAAAATAAGTAGAGAGACATAGAAATTCAAAGGAAATAGAAAGTTAAAAAGGGGAAATAGTGACGAAAAGAATAGAGGTTGAAATTTCCGGATTAAAGAAGTAGATAGAAGATTAATACACATAGAAATTCAAAGGAAATAGAAAGTTAAAAAGGGAAATAGTGACGAAAAGAACAGGTTGAAAATTCCGGATAAAAGTAG
Organism: Palaemon carinicauda; assembly: GCF_036898095.1. NCBI lineage: Eukaryota > Metazoa > Arthropoda > Malacostraca > Decapoda > Palaemonidae > Palaemon > Palaemon carinicauda. Next base: position 483 of record NW_027170975.1, read on the forward strand.
ATAGAAGATGAGGCGTAGACATAGAAAATTAAAAGGAAATAGAAAGTTAAAAAGGGAAATAGTGAAGAAAAGAATAGAGGTTGAAAATTCCAGAATGAATAAGTAGATAGAAGATTAATAGACATAGAAATTCAAAGGAAATAGAAAGTTAAAAAGGAAATAGTGAGGAAAGAAGACAGGTTGAAGATTCCAGATAAAATAAGTAGAGAGAAGATTAATAGACATAGAAATTCCAAGGAAATAGAAAGTTAAAAAGGGAAATAGTGGAGAAAAGAAGTGAGGTTGAAGATTCCAGAATGAATAAGTAGAGAGAAGATTAATAGACAGAAATTCAAAGGAAATAGAAAGTTAAAAAGGGAAATAGTGACGAAAAGAAGAGAGGTTGAAAATTCCAGATAAAATAAGTAGAGAGAAGATTAATAGACATAGAAATTCAAAGGAAATAGAAAGTTAAAAAGGGAAATAGCGACGAAAAGAACAGGTTGAAAATTCCAGATAAAATAAGTAGAGAGAAGATTAATAGACATAGAAATTCAAAGGAAATAGAAAGTTAAAAAGGGAAATAGTGATGAAAAGAAGAGAGGTTGAAGATTCCAGATAAAATAAGTAGAGAGAAGATTAATAGACATAGAAATTCAAAGGAAATAGAAAGTTAAAAAGGGAAATAGTGATGAAAAGAAGAGAGGTGAAGATTCCAGATAAAATAAGTAGAGAGAAGATTAATAGACATAGAAATTCAAAGGAAATAGAAAGTTAAAGAAGGAAATAGTGATGAAAAGAAGAAAGTTTGAAATTTTCTGGATAAAATAAGTAGATAGAAGATTAATAGACATAGAAATTCAAAGGAAATAGAAAGTTAAAAAAGGAAATAGTGAAGTAAAGAAGAGAGGTTGAAGATTCCAGATAGAATAAGTAGAAAGAAGATTAATAGACAGAAATTCAAAGGAAATGGAAACTTAAAAAAGGGAAATAGTGAAGAAAAGAATAGAGGTTGAAATTTCCGGATAAAAGAAGTAGATAGAAGATTAATAGACATAGAAATTCAAAGGAAATAGAAAGTTAAAAAGGGAAATAGGGATGAAAAGAAGAGAGGTTGAAGATTCCGGATAAAAGAAGTAGATAGAAGAATAATAGACAGAAATTCAAAGGAAATAGAAAGTTAAAAAGGGAAATAGTGACGAAAGAGAGAGAGGTTGAAGATTCCAGATAGAATAAGTAGATAGAAGATTAATAGACATAGAAATTCAAAGGAAATAGAAAGTTGAAAAGGGAAATAGTGACGAAAAGAGAGGTTGAAGATTCCAGATAGAATAAGCAGATAGAAGATTAATAGACAGAAATTCAAAGGAAATAGAAAGTTAAAAAAGAGAATTAGTGACGAAAAGAATAGAGGTTGAAATTTCCGGATAAAAGAAGAAGATAGTAGATTAATAGACAGAAATTCAAAGGACATGGGAAGTTAAAAAGGGAAATAGTGACGAAAAGAAGAGAGGTTGAAAATTCCGGATAAAAGAAGTAGATAGAAGATTAATAGACAGAAATTCAAAGGAAATAGAAAGTTAAAAAGGGAAATAGTAAAGAAAAGAAGAGAGGTTGAAAATTCCGGATAAAAGAAGTAGATAGAAGATTAATAGACATAAATTTAAAGGAAATAGAAAGTTAAAAAGGGAAATAGTGACGAAAGAAGAGAGGTTGAAGATTCCAGATAAAATAAGTCGAGAGAAGATTAATAGACAGAATTTCCAAGGAAATAGAAAGTTAAAAAGGGAAATAGTGATGAAAAGGAACAGAGGTTGAAAATTCCGGATAAATTTAGTTAGAAAACTCAGAAAATAATAGCAATAGAGGACAGCGTTATTATTATTATTATTATTATTATTATTATTATTATTATTATTATTATTATTATTATTATTATTATTATTATTATTACTATAAGGAGATTTACCTGTACAAAGAACCAAGTTCGACTCTTAGCTGTACCTGCCTAGAAAAAATTTGTAACGGAAAAATATATATTAAAATCTAAAAAAAAAAAAAAAAAAAAAAGTTATACGGCTGAGGGCAGTATATTTTTACGGAGAATTTCCGATTAAAAATACGGTTTTTTAAGAGTTAAAAAAAAAAGAAAAAAAAAAAAAACTGAAATACCACTACAGTGTACGAGCGTGTGCGGTACAGTTCATAAATCCAATACAGAAAATACAGCGGAATTTTCCCAGTTAATAACAACGTTATGCTCATTTTCGTTATGCAGACACTGAAAAACTCGACGAAACCCTAAAGTGTATGATGACGTAGTTCCGGGAATATGATTATGTTAAGTAGCCACGAAGCAATTCTTGAATGCATTCTCAAGGCATGCTTTTAGTCCTCAAAATTTGAAGGAGGAAGTTAAGTCGCCATGAACTTTTTTTTTTTTTTTTTTTTTTTTTTTTTTTTTTAGTAAGTTTTTTATTTCGTTGAGCAGAAAGAAGGAAATTATGTTTCTATTTCGTTTGGATGCATTCATGAAATATGTTTATATATACAGTAGATACACACATACACAAATATATATATATATATATATATATATATTTATATATATATATACATATATATATATATATATATATACACACACACACCTATATATATATATATATATGTATATGTGTATATATATACATAAATATATATATATATATATATATATATATGTATGTATATACGTATATCTGTAAGAATATACAAACATATGATAAATTTTGAACATTTAGAAATATTTTTCATGTTCAAATAAGCCATTAATATTGATACATAGATATCTGGATTCTCTTACCGACCTCGGGATCCGAGCCCCAAGCGGTACCACTCAAAGACAATAGCCTCTGACCGGCTGGGAATCGAACCCTTGTCCAGGAAACTTGTAATAAGAGTGACGTACCACTTAGCCACTACAACAACAACAAATGCAGCCGTTTCTAGTCCACTGCAGGACAAAGGCTTCAGACATGTCCTTAGTCATATGTGGGTGTTGGCCATATTCATCACCACGCTGGCTAAAGTGGATTGGTGATGATGGGAGACTTGAGTCTAATCACTCTCCTCAAACCAACCTAGTATTGGTGGCCTCAAAAGTGTATACACAAACCCTCTCACCATGATAAGCTATCCCCATTCGGGAGGGGATATATATATATATATATATATATATTTATAAACAGCATATAGCCATTTCTGAGCTGGGATACCTTAAAGCCACCCATATAGGTTTGCTCTGAGCGATCAGACGAAAATCTCCTACCATCACCAATCCGCACTGGCCAGCGTGCTAATATATATATATATATATATACGCACACCCGCACACACACATATATATATATATACTGTATATATATATCTATCTATATACCTATATATATATATATACATATATACATATATATATATATATATATATACATCAAGGTATCCGTCTCACTGACTCATTCAATTATAAAAGGCTAAATAATTAAGTTCTTAATCTATCTGATAAATAAATATACGAATACAAAGAACATAGAATATATCTGGTCTTAGTTTTGCAATAAAACCACAGGATCAAATGCTTCTGTATACAGATGGATAAAACTTTTTGAGGATCTTTGTATTACTGAGGCAATACAGCTTATATCATAACAGAGATCTTTTTTGCATTTAGATTGCTTCTATAGTTTAGCATTTAAAGGTTTAAAGGCCACTCATGAATGGAAGAGGTAAGGGACTGTGGCATTGCTCTATCAAGCAGGACAATGCCCTAGAGACTGGCCCTATATACATATAGCAAGGGACAGTGAAATTGCTCTCTCAAGCAGGACAATGCCCTAGAGACTGGCCCTATATACATATAACAAGGGACAGTGACATTTCCCTATTAAGGCAGGACAATGCCCTAGAGACTGGCCCTATATACATATAACAAGGGAAAGATATATTTCCCTATCAAGCAGGACAATGCCCTAGAGACTGGCCCTATATACCTATAGCAAGGGAAAGTGACATTGCCCTATCAAGCAGGACAATGCCCTAGAGACTGGCCCTATATTCATATAGCAAGGGACAGTGACAGTGACCTATCAAGCAGGACAACACACTAAAGACTGGCCCTATATACATATAGGCAAGGGATAGTGATATTGCCCTCTCAAGCAGGACAATGACTTAGAGACTGGCCCTATATACATATGGGCAAGGGACAGTGGCATTGCCTTATCAAGCAAGACAATGCCTAGAGACTGACCATATAGGATCAGCACCCAAGTCTCATCTCCATCTAAGCTAGGACCAAGGAGGGCCAGGTAATGGCTGCTGAGAACTCAGCAGATAGAACTAAAGGCTCCCCCAAACCCCTCTTCCTTAGCTCACAAGGATGGTGAGGTTACAGCGACCAAAGAAACCATCGAGTTTGAGCCGGACTTTAACCCCAGTCTGGAGTTCACCAGTCAGGGACGTTACCACATCGGCCAGCAAATTACGAGTACAAGAATCTATCTTACGACAAAGAAGAAAAAGTTTTTAAAGAATTAAGATGAACAACTATCATAAAGAACACCGGACTGGCATGGAATTTTTATTTCCACAAGCAGTATTTTATAATAGTAATTCAAAGTGCCATAAAACTGTCTCTTCCGGGCTGTGTTACTCTCCTTCTCTTGGACCCCAGGGATAATTTCTTGAGCTCAAAAAAAAAAAAAAAAAAAAAAAAAAAAAAAAGTAGGAGTGGGTGGGATCTTTGCTCTGTGTTTTATTTTTATTTCTTCTTTTTATTTTTTTTGGTGGTATTTATCTGGAACTCCGCATTTCATGATTTCAGAAGCGCGTGAGCCATAAATCATACATTGAAATATGGGGGATGTTGGTATTGGTTTATTGAAATATGTGTGTGTGTATGTATGTATGTATGTATGTATGTATATATATATATATTTATTATGCATATTCAGTATATATATATATATATACACATATATATATATATATATATTATATACATATGCTGTATATATACATATATATATATATATATATATATATTATATAATATATATATATTTATATATATATATAAATATATATATATATATATATATATAAATATATATATATATATATATATAAATATATATATATATATATATATAAGAAGTGTTTATGTATATATATGTATATATATATGTATATATATATACATTATATATATATATATATATATATACATATATACATATATATATATATATATATATAAATATATATATATATATATATATGCAGTACATGTATATCCACCCACGCATAAACACACACACACACACACACACACATATATATATATATATATATATACATACACATATACATATAAAACATAAAATACACAATAACCACGTTACAGAAATGATTTGCTAACCAAAGAAAATTGTCCCTTTCATAATGACGAATAATCATCAACTTGTGTCGTATAGTGAAATTTTATCTTTATCACCGACATAATCACATCAGTTATTCTGTTCTGTCCTGAGGCCATGATTTTCCTGTCAAAATCCTAATTTAAATGTGTCGTCTGCCTTCAGCCCTTTCTAATTGAACAAGGTTGGCGTTCTATATGTAAATCTAATTTCGTATTCAAATCGTATTGAAGAGGATGATTAAGGAAAGCGCTTATTATTTCTCGCCTATAGAAATGAGTTTAAATCTATTTAAAATGAAGAATATGATTTAAAAGGAAGAATATGGAAATGAGTTTAATTTTTTTTACAATGAAGAATATGGAAATGAGTTTAAATCTATTTACAATGAAGAATATGAAATGAGTTTAAATCTATTTAAAATGAAGAATATGATTTACAATGAAGAATATGGAAATGGGTTCAATTTTATTTAAAATGAATGTTATAGAAATGAGTTCAAATTTATCTAAAATGAATGCTATAGAAATAAGGTCAATTATATTTAAAATGAATCTTGTATAAATGAATTAAAATCTATTTAAAATTTATGCTATAGAAATGAGTCTAAATATATTTAAAAGAAATGTTATAGGAAGGAGATTAAATGTATTTAAAATGAATCCTGTATAAATAAATTTAAATTTATTTAAAATGAATGCAATAGAAATGAGTTCAAATTTATTCTAAATGAATGCTATAGAAATGAGTTCAAATTTATTTAAAATGAGTGCTATAGGAATTATTTCAAATTTATTTAAAATGAATCCTGTAGAAATAAATTTAAATTTACTTAAAATGAGAGGTGAAAATTCTGCCAACTGCATATATAAATTTGTTTGAATTTATTTAAAATAAAGCTTATAGAAATGAGTTTAAATCTATTTAAAAGGAAATACAAAAAAAAAAAAAACCATCCAATTGCTTATATGAACTAATTTATATTTATCTGAAATGAAACATGGAAATTTAACCAAAGCTTTCCAACACCTTTATACAGAAATCAAATAAAATAAAAAAATATTTTAATATCAAAGGGAAAAAAATATTCGATGAAAATTGGAAGGAATCTTTTTCCGATATAAGCGAAACCAATCAAAATTGTTTCTACAGGAAACTAATTATGACGAAATATATAAAAATCTTTCATTTGAAGAGATGGAATAAAAATTCTGCCTCATATTTTCAAAAACAGTCGTAATTAATAACGAGTGATTGAAGGGGGGGAGAGAGGAGGAGGGGGGTGGCGGGGGGGGGGGGGGGGAGGGGGTAGGGAGGGGGGGGGGTTATTGCAATAACGCCTAGGGAAGTTCCAAGAACATTTTAATGATGTTGTTTTTGAGAAATAACCATTCAGACGTCTAATGAAAATGGAAACATTAATTAATTATGAGGCTTCCTTCTCTGTCTGTCTGTCTGTCTCTCTCTCTCTCTCTCTCTCTCTCTGTCTCTCTCTCTGTGTATCTCACTTTCTCTCTCTCCTCTTTCTCTTTTTCTCTCTCTCTGTATCTCACTTTCTCTCTCTCTGTATCTCACTTTCTCTCTCTCTCTCTCTCTCCCTCTCTCTCTCTCTCTCTCTCTCTCTGTGTCTCCATTTTATAATGGAATAAAGGAGTTTGATTTTTTTTTACTTTGACTCTCTCTCTCTCTCTCTCTCTCTCTCTCTCTCTCTCTCTCTCTCTGTATCTCACTTTCTCTCTCTCTCCTCTTTCTCTCTCTCTCTCTTTTTCCTCTCTTTCCCTCTCGCTCTCTCTCTCTCTCTCTCTCTCTCTCTCTCTCTCTCTTTCTTTCTTTCTTTCTCTCTCTCTCTCTCTTTCTTTCTTTCTTTCTCTCTCTCTCTCTCTCTCTCTCTCCTAGCAGAAGGATATAGATAGACTGGAAGCAGTACAAGCCAGGGACACCACACTAGTTCCAACACCAAGAAAATTTGGATATAGACAGAGATTGGAACGTTTGAACTTATTTGATCTACAAACTCGACGACTAAGGGAAAAGTTAATAAAGGCATTCAAAATTCTTAAAGGAATAACAAAAGTAGATTACAACAATCTATTCACGTTTAGCACAGATCAGTTCAGAGGTAACAGATATAAACTAGAATTGAAAAAATACAGAACTTATTCTGGTAATTTCTTTACATACAAAATACCAAATACACTGAACAGACCTCCAGCAGATGTAGTGAAGAGTAACACAGTAAACGAATTCAAGAATAAGTTAGACGAGGTCATTACAACTCTTTAAACTTTTGAACTACTTCGCTCTACCCAAGAGCAAATGGAGTCTCCATGGATAAACTAGTCTTTGAGACATCCAAAATCCTTGTAACTCTCTCTCTCTCTCTCTCTCTCTCTCTCTCTCTCTCTCTCTCTCTCTCTCTAAGAGGAATACAGCTACATTTTACAAAATTTATGCAATCATAAAAAACGTCTTTTTTTCTTTACTCGTTCTACCCAAGAGCAAATGGATTCTCTGTGGAGGAATTAAAGTCTTTGGGACATCCAAAATCCTTGTAACTGACTCTCTCTCTCTCTCTCTCTCTCTCTCTCTCTCTCTCTCTTACAGAGGAAGATAGGTACATTTTACAAAATTTATTCGATAATAAAAACAAAATACCTCGTTTTTTATTTTCCTTTGTTCATGATATTCTTTATTCATCTTATTCATCTTTACACGAATATGAAACAAAAGAAATACATTACGTTTATCTGAAAACGATAAAAGCGTAAAAAAGGCTTTTATTGTGATATATATTCCATGTTTTGTCTCAAAAAATTTGATAAATTTGAAACTAAGTACAACCTGTCGTATCTGTACATTAATATGAAGAGCTTGATCATTGAAACAGATAGTTGTAATAAATTCTCAGGTGGAATATTCACGTCAATAATAATTATATATATACATATATATATATATATATATATATACACACACACACACACATATATATATATATATATATATACATATGCAATATATGTATATCCACACACACACACACACACACATATATATATATATATATATATATAAAATATATATATATATATATTTCACATAAATAACATAAAATACACAATAACCACGCTACAGAAATGATTTGCTAACCAAAGAAAATTGTCTCTTTCATAATGAGGAATAATCACCAACTTGTGTCGTAAAGTGAAATTTTATCTTTGTCGCTGACATAATCACATAAGTTATTCCGTTCTGTCCTGAGGCCATGATTTTCCTGTCAAAATCCTAATTTAAATGTGTCGTCTGCCTTCAGCCCTTTCTAATTGAACAAGGTTGGCGTCCTGTATGTAAATCTAATTTCGTATTCAAATCGTATTGAAGAGGATGATTAAGGAAAGCGCTTATTATTTCTCGCCTATAGAAATGAGTTTAAATCTATTTAAAATGAAGAATATGATTTAAAATGAAGAATATGATTTAAAATGAAGAATATGGAAATGAGTTTAAATTTATTTACAATGAAGAATGTGGAAATGAGTTTAAATCTATTTAAAATGAATGCTATAGAAATGAGTTCAAATTTATCTAAAATGAATGCTATAGAAATGAGTTCAAATTTATTTAAAATGAATTCTGTATAAATTAATTTAAATTTATTCAAAATTAATGCTATAGAAACCAGTTTAAATATACTTAAAATAAATGCTATAGGAAGGAGTTTAAATGTATTTAAAATGAGTTCAAATCTATTTAAAGTAAGTCCTATAGAAATTAATTTAGATTTATTTAAAATAAATGCTACAGAAATGAGTTTGAATCTATTTAAAATGAATCCTGTATGAATGAATTTAAATTTATGTAAAATGAATGCTATAGAAATGAGTTCAAATTTATTTAAAATGAATCCTGTAGAAATAAATTTAAATTTACTTAAAATGAGAGGTGAAAATTCAGCCAACTGCATATATAAATTTGTTTGAATTTATTTAAAATAAAGCTTATAGAAATGAGTTTAAATCTATTTAAAATAAAATACAAAAAAAAAAAAAAAAATCATCCAATTCTTATATGAACTAATTTGAATTTATCTGAAACGAAACATGGAAATTTAACCAAAGCTTTCCAACACCTTTATACAGAAATCAATTAAAATAAAAAATCTATTTAAAAGGAAATACAAAAAAATCATCCAATTGCTTATATGAACTAATTTGAATTTATCTGAAACGAAACATGGAAATTTAACCAAAGCTTTTCAACATCTTTATACAGATATCAATTAAAATAAAAAAAATATTTTAATATCAAAGGAAAAAAATATTCGATAAAAATTGGAAGGAATCTTTTTCCGATATAAGCGAAACCAATCAAAATTGTTTCTACAGGAAACTAATTATGACGAAATATATAAAAATCTTTAATTTGAAGAGATGGAATAAAAATTCTGCCTCATATTTTCAAAACAGTCGCAATTATTAACGAGTGATTGAAGGGGGAGGGGGGTTATTGCAATAACGCCTAGGGAATTTCCAAGAACATTTTAATGATGTTGTTTTTGAGAAATAACTATTCAGACGTCTAATGAAAATGGAAACATTAATTAATTATGAGGCTTCTCTGTCTGTTTCTGTCTCTGTCTGTCTGTCTGTCTGTCTCTCTCTCTCTCTCTGTCTCTCTCTCTGTGTATCTCACTTTCTCTCTCTCCTCTTTCTCTTTTTCTCTCTCTCTGTATCTCACTTTCTCTCTCTCTGTATCTCACTTTCTCTCTCTCTCTCTCTCTCTCTCTCTCTCTCTCTCTCTCGCTCTCTCTCTGCTTCCATTTTATAATGGAATAAAGGTTTTTGATTTTTTTTTACTTTGACTCTCTCTCTCTCTCTCTCTCTCTCTGTATCTCACTTTCTCTCTCTCCTCTTTCTCTCTCTCTCCTTTCTCTCTCTTTATCTCTATCTCTCTCTCTCTCTCTCTCTCTCTCTCCTCTCCTAGCAGAAGGGTATAGATAGACTGGAAGAAGTACAAGCTAGGGACACCACACTAGTTCCAACAATAAGATAATTTGGATATAGACGGAGATTGGAACGTTTGAACTTATTTGATCTACAAACTCGACGACTAAGGGAAAAGTTAATAAAGTCATTCAAAATTCTTAAAGGAATAACAAAAGTAGATTACGACTATCTATTCACGCTTAGCACAATTCAGTTCAGAGGTATTGGATATAAACTAAAATTGAAAAAATACAGAACTTATTCTGGTAATTTCTTTACATACAAAATACCAAATATACTGAACAGACCTCCGGCAGATGTAGTGAAGAGTAACACAGTAAACGAATTCAAGAATAAGTTGCACAAGATCATTACAACTCTTTAAACTTTTGAACTACTTCGCTCTACCCAAGAGCAAATGGAGTCTCCGTGGATGAACTAGTCTTTGAGACATCCAAAATCCTTGTAAGACACACACACACACACACACACTCTCTCTCTCCCTCTCTCTCTCTCTTGAACAATAAAACAGAAAACGAATTCAAGGATAAGTTAGACAAGATCATAATAACTCTCTAAATTTTAGAACTACTTCGCTCTACCCAAGAGCAAATGGAGTCTCCATGGATGAACTAAAGTCTTTGAGACATCCAAAATCCTTGTAACACACACACACACACACCCTCTCTCTCTCTCTCTCTCTCTCTTGAACAATAACACAGTAAACGAATTCAAGAATAAGTTAGACAAGATCGTTACAACTCTTTAAATTTTTGAACTACTTCGCTCTACCCAAGAGCAAATGGAGTCTCCGTGGATGAACTAGTCTTTGAGACATCCAAAATCCTTGTAACTAACTAACTCTCACTCTCTCTCTCTCTCTCTCTCTCTCTCTCTCTCTCTCTCTCTCTCTTGAACAATAACACAGTAAACGAATTCAAGAATAAGTTAGACAAGATCATAATAACTCTCTAAACTTTTAATTTAATTCGCTCTACCCAAGAGGAAATTGAGTGTCCATGGATGAATTAAAGTCTTTAGGACATCCAAAATCCTTGTAACTGACTCTCTCTCTCTCTCTCTCTCTCTCTCTCTCTCTCTACAGAGGAAGATAGGTACATTTTACAAAATTTATTCAATCATATAAAAACGTCTTTTTTTCTTTACTCGCTCTACCCAAGAGCAAATGGAGTCTCCATGGATGAATTAAAGTCATTAGGACATCCAAAATCCTTGCAACTCTCTCTCTCTCTCTCTCTCTCTCTCTCTCTCTCTCTCTCTCTCTTACAGAGGAAGATAGGTACATTTTACAAAATTTTTGCAACTCTCTCTCTCTCTCTCTCTCTCTCTCTCTCTCTCTCTCTCTCTCTCTCTTACAGAGGAAGATAGGTACATTTTACAAAATTTATTCGATAATAAAAACAAAACACCTCGTTTTTTACTTTCCTTTGTTCATGGTATTCATTATTCACCTTATTCATCTTTACATGAATAGGAAACAAAAGATATACATTATGTTTATCTGAAAACGATAAAATCATAAAAAAAGCTTTTATTGTGATATATATTAAATGTTTTGTCTCAAAAAATGTGATAAATTTGAAACTAAGTACAACCTGTCGTATTTTTACAATAATATGAAGAGCTTGATTATTGAAAAAGATAGTTGCAATAAATTCTCAGGTGGAATATTCACGTCAATAATAATTATGATAATAATAATGTGAATTATTACAAATATTATCATCAAAATGACTAGAATGACAGAATAATGATATTAATATTAGTAATAATAGAAATTCCGATTATTATTGATATATTTTACAAAAAGGCCAAAATAGTTCCATATTCATGATGATGATGATGATGATGATGATGGTTATTATTATTATTATTATTATTATTATCATTATTATTTTTATTATTATTATTATTATTATTATTATTATTATTATCATTATTATTATTATTATTATCACCATTAATAATATCCTTTTCATTATTATTATTAATATTACTTTATTATTATTATTATTATTATTATTATTATTATTATTATTATTATTATCGTTATCCTTATTTTTATTCCCATTAATAATAATAATAATAATAATAATAATAGTAATAATAATAATGATAATAATAATAATAACCCTTTTTATAAAGTCAAACATTCGATTGTGTGGCCACTCGATCGTGATTGGTTGAAAAACTGACCAATCAGAGACTCTCCTTGATTCCCGCTTGGCATCAAAGCGTAATTTAAAATCCCATTGAATGTTCCATCAAAGCTGTATCGCAACAGACAAGTGGGAACAACCACTAAGAAAATAAACTATTAAAAGTAATATGAACACAAAGGGAAAGATGTAAACCATTAAATAAGTGTGATAAAGTCAATTAGATGCATGAAAGGGACCAAGTGAATGAATAATGAATGAGTAATGAATGATAAATGAAGGAGGAGAGAAGGGATTAATAAAATTATCAGTGGTAAAGATGTCGATGATGACTTGAGATGAGAAATTTATGAAGCATGAGATGGAGATAAGAGATAAGGGGAGTTGGTAAGGAAAACATTGAAATAGAGAATATATATATATATATATATATATATATATATATATATATATTTATATGTATAATATATATATATATATATATATATATATATGTATATATATATACACAGTATATATTCGTGAAAAATTTAGAAGTTAGGCTATTAATGTTGAAATTTATGACACATCTATTGATAAATCAGTTACTAGTAGAATATATATATATATATATATATATATATACATATATATATATATATATATATATATATAATAGAAACTTAATCCATCGATAATATATTTAACAATAATTTCAACAATAACAACTTAACTACTAATTTTTTCACACATTTGAGATAGTTTGTCTACAAAACATGAATCCCGAGTAGGCATAAACGAAGAAGCCCTAATTTCCCAGGTAGGATTCAAACCTATTCAAGACAGTACATCACTTTGTTAAGGGAAATATATTATCTCAATAGTATTACACTTACCTTAGTCAATGTAATTACTGTTATCCTTACTTTCAGAACTTGGAGCCATTGTAGTTTTAAAGCTATGACTGAAAAACCACACTTGAAAAAGCCATACGAACATAAGATTACTACCTAACCTAAAGCAGGGTTTACACGATCAAACGGTTCGTTGAACCCCTAAAGCAGGGTTTACATGATCCAATGGTTCGTTGAACCCCTAAAGTAGGGTTTACACGATCCAACGGTTCGTTGAACCCCTAAAGCAGGGTTTACACGATCCAACGGTTTGTTGAACCCCTAAAGCAGGGTTTACATGATCCAATGGTTCGTTGAACCCCTAAAGTAGGGTTTACACGATCCAACGGTTCGTTGAACCCCTAAAGCAGTGTTTACACAATCCAACGGTTCGTTGAACCCCTAAAGCAGGGTTTACACGATCCAACGGTTAGTTGAACCCCTAAAGCAGTGTTTACACGATCCAACGGTTCGTCGAACCCGGTTGACGAACCTACTTGTCAAACGGTTCGAAGAGGTGGAGTTGCCACAAATGCATAAGGTTTATTGACAAGGGAAGCCCCGCCCACAAAAGTAAGGCTAGAACAAACTCTCTTCGAACCATTCGACGCGTGCACGTTCGACAACCGAATATCCCGTTCATATGTTCGTACATCACTTCAACCGCTTGTCTGTTATACTGCGTTCGACAAACTGTTCGACTGTGCAACCCACCTTAATGTTTTCCAACTAACTTAACCTATAAGCCGTAACCTCGGCTATCTACCTACCGGGAGGGGCTACGCCCCCTTGGGACTCCCCTTTGACTGCCGTATCTTTTGCTTATCCTAAGTCTGCTATTTGAATACATAAATAAAGAAATATAAACTTTCATAATTACCATAACTTTTTCCTCATTGTTTTCTGAAGATGATTTGGATCTGGAACAAAAATATACATATTTCGTGTATTTTTTTATCTAACAAGGACAATAATCTTGACTCACACTATACAGTTAGTCTTTATTTTAGTCATTCAATCCATGAGCATACACAAGGAATATTCTCCTATTTACATATATATATACACACAATAATTCGTCTTATACGAGTATATAGTTAATATAATTTTTTTTTTTTTTTAAATTTTTCATTTTTTTTTCTAAAACATCGATCACATGTATTGGACTTCTTTATGTATTTTTTATGTACTGGCTCCTCTTTATCTCTCCTCTTTCCTCCTCGTTATCATTCTCTCTATCCTTTCGTCATCTCTTTCCTCTATAAATACTGAAGCTCCAGTAGAGATATTATCCTCCTCAGTTGAAAGAAGGATTTCATGAAAAATCAAACGCACATTAAGGATATGAAGAGGGCCGTTTTACGCCTTGTCACTCTTCGTCGAAGACCTCCTGGGTCAGGCGATCCTGAGGGACTTCGATCCAACTGAAGTCCTCTGAAGGATAATCAGCGGATGATCCATAACCAAATGTGTACATCAGCCACTGACATCCATTTCTGAGGACGAAATGTCGCTGAAGCCGTTTCCATTTTCGCTGCAATCTGCATTAGCTGGCTTGAGCAATCCAAGGGAGGGTGTAAGTAGTTCGCCATTACTTTGATTTGCTGAGTAAGTTGAGCTGCTGAACGAAGACAATTTCAAACTCATTTGCTTATTCCATCCAAAACTGAAAACGGGAAATCTAGCAAAAGAAGCACCGGGATACGTAAACAGAGAAACGCAACCCGCCAAAATCAGGACGACCACTCTTCGTGGGAAAGCCATGATCCCAGCTGAGGCCACTGGCGACTCTTTGACATCCATCTGACGGGAGTTGTTGCCGCCCTCTGGTTTCGTCTCCGGCTCGGCCTCCTCCTTCCTGAACACCGACAGGGAGTCAGATTCGAACTTCAACATCAGGAGGAAGAGCATCAGCAGTAGTTGGTACCCGCGTGGGCCGCTCAGTCCCGTGGCGGCGCTGCGATCGCCCTGCATCGCCTCTGGGTTTTTCTCTGGATATAAGGAAGAGAAATTGGGTCGTGGATTTTGATAAGAGAATAGAACAATGTCTTGGGGATAAATCACTACTACTACTACTACTACTACTACTACTACTACTACTACTACTAGTAATAATAATAATAATAATAATAATAATAATATTTTTCATCTCAATTAACTACTACTACTACTACTACTGGTAATAATAATAATAATAATAATAATAATAATAAAAAAAATATTTTTCATCTCAAATATCATCTAATATTCACGAACAAATAAATATACCAATCATTACTTAATCATATCTATAAGGCAATAAAGTACCTTCTCCCTCCCGCCCCATTTCATGAACTAATCCCAGAACTATATATTTCCAAGGATCTAATTCCTTATATCCTAGTTTCCTTCCTTACCATTCAGGACGTGGAGATTGACAGTTGAAGCGTGAAGATTTGAGGGCATGCAGGTGTAGTTTCCAGTGGCTTGAGTTGGGACGTCCAGGATTGTTAAGGTTGACGTGATGGCTTCGGGACCCGTGCGCTTCACTGTCACCTGGGGGGATATAATGATGGTTTTTTTAGCTTTAGTTTGGAGGGAGTGGTTAAGTGTCTGATTGTCTGTCTGCCTGTCTGCCTCTGTCTCTGTCTGTCTGTCTGTCTCTCTCTCTCTCTCTCTCTGGTATTCAGTTTTGTGGCAATATCCCTCCCTCTCTATTTACACACAAATATCTATGTATGTATCTATATATGCGTGTATATGTATATATATACATATATATATATATATATATATATATATATATTAATATGTATGTATGTATGTATATATATACTGTATGTGTATACATATATATATATATAATTTATATATATATATATATATATATATATATAATATATATATATATATATATATATATTCATATGTACACACACATATATATATAATATATATATGTATGTATATGTACTGTATATATATATATATATATATATATATATTCATATGTACACACATATATATATATATAATATATATATGTATGTATATATACTGTATATATATATATTATATATATATATATATATATATATATATATACATATGTATATATATACATGCAAGTATGTATGTCCTTTGAATACAAAACATAAAAATATGTCAAATATATTCAGGATATTAAACGCCATGGTAATAGAAAATATACAAATAACAATGAAACCCAGACATAAACGACATTACTAAATTACAAAAGATCTCTACAAAAACTAAACAAAGCACACATCCTACAGGCAGCATTATCCTAGCGCAAATAAAGGGATTAGAATTATGAACATAAGTATTTAGAGTACATGGAGGTCCTTTGCAACGTAAAGAGGAGGGGAGAATTGCAACCCAGGTGTAGCTGGAAGCATAAAAAGGGACAAATGATATAAGGACATGCAATAGAGTGCATGAGTAGTGTGCTGGTTGAAACTGAGTGGAATGGGATTACGACATGAATGTGGAATGCTGTCTAGATCGTACTGTTGAATATGTATGTATGAATGTGTGTGTGTATGTATGTATGTATATATGTATGTATGTAAGTATTTATATGTTTATGTATATGTCTATATATATGCATATATATATATATATATATATATGTATGTATACCTGTATATATATTTATACAATATGCATAATATATAAGTATATATATATTTATATAAATATATATATATATATATATATATACATATATATTATAACCCCATATATGTATATATATATATATATATATATATATAGAGGTATATATATAAATATGTATATGTATATATATATACACACACACATATATATATATATATATATATCATACCCCCATATATATACATATATATATATACACACACACACACACACATATATATATATATATATGTATATATATATATATATATATACACATACAATACATCTAAGCATGCACGTACATTCAAGCCTATTCAACTTTCCGCCTCACTTCCTACTTACAATGATATTATCTTCCTTGTTCTCCATAAGTCTGACATCCCCATGATACCAGAATATGTAGTCAGGCAACATGACGACATTCTTAATGTGGCAATCAATCTGAACTCGACTTCCTGCTTTCATGTATCTGTCACCAGGCGGATAGATCTCGACTTTCGGAACTGGAAAGCAAAGAGAAACGAACAATAAAGATAAAGGGAAAAACTTAGTGAAAAATCTAATTTTAATAGCATATAAATCATCATGATCACCATCTCCTCCTACGCCTATTGACGCAAAGGGCTTCATTTTGATTTCGCCAGTCGTCTCTAGCTTGAGGTTTTAATTCAATACTTCAATTCCAAAATGCTAATTATTTTTTCCTTATTCATATGCTATTCTTCAATAGCATATGATTAAGGAAAACAATTAATATTTTGCATTTTCTAACGTTGAATAAAGGAATTTTTTCTTAGATTATAGATTTTTCTAGATGACTTGGAAAGAAACGACAAATGGAGAAAATTGATTGAAAATTTAATTTTAATAGCATATACATAAGGAAAAACAATTAATATGGATTTTTTAACGATGAATAAAGGAAATTGTTTCTTTTTTAGATTATAGATTTGTCTGGATGACTTGATATAGAGATATTCTCTTTGATATTTCTAGTTTTTTAGATTAAAATACATGAAAGAATCTCTATATAGTAAACTTTTAAGAAATATTTATCAAAAAAACTATCGGGAAACGCTCATTAAAGAAACTCACAAGAGACGTTTATCAAAGAAACTCTCAAGAAACATTTAAAGAAACTCTCAAAGAAGCTATCAAGAAACGTTTATCAAAGAAACTCTCAAGAAACATTTAAAGAAACTCCCAATAAAGCTCTTAAGGAACGTTTATCAAAGAAAAACCCAAGAAAAAATTAAAGAAACTCTCAAAGAAGCTCTCAGGAAACGCTTATTAAAGAAACTCTCAAGAAACGTTTATCAAAGAAACTCAAGAAACGCTTATTAAAGAAACTCTCTAGAAACGTTCATCAAAGAAACTCTCTAGAAACGTTTATCAAAGAAACTCTCAAGAAACGTTTATCAAAGAAACTCTCTAGAAACGTTTATCAAAGAAACTCAAGAAACGCTTATTAAAGAAACTCTCTAGAAACGTTTATCAAAGAAACTCAAGAAACGCTTATTAAAGAAACTCTCTAGAAACGTTTATCAAAGAAACTCAAGAAACGCTTATTAAAGAAACTCTCAAGAAACGTTTATCAAAGAAACTCAAGAAACGCTTATTAAAGAAACTCTCTAGAAACGTTTATCAAAGAAACTCTCTAGAAACGTTTATCAAAGAAACTCAAGAAACGCTTATTAAAGAAACTCTCTAGAAACGTTTATCAAAGAAACTCAAGAAACGCTTATTAAAGAAACTCTCTAGAAACGTTTATCAAAGAAACTCAAGAAACGCTTATTAAAGAAACTCTCTAGAAACGTTTATCAAAGAAACTCAAGAAACGCTTATTAAAGAAACTCTCTAGAAACGTTTATCAAAGAAACTCAAGAAACGCTTATTAAAGAAACTCTCTAGAAACGTTTATCAAAGAAACTCAAGAAACGCTTATTAAAGAAACTCTCTAGAAACGTTTATCAAAGAAACTCAAGAAACGCTTATTAAAGAAACTCTCAAGAAACGTTTATCAAAGAAACTCAAGAAACGCTTATTAAAGAAACTCTCTAGAAACGTTTATCAAAGAAACTCTCTAGAAACGTTTATCAAAGAAACTCAAGAAACGCTTATCAAAGAAACTCTCTAGAAACGTTTATCAAAGAAACTCAAGAAACGCTTATCAAAGAAACTCTCTAGAAACGTTTATCAAAGAAACTCAAGAAACGCTTATCAAAGAAACTCTCTAGAAACGTTTATCAAAGAAACTCAAGAAACGCTTATTAAAGAAACTCTCTAGAAACGTTTATCAAAGAAACTCAAGAAACGCTTATTAAAGAAACTCTCTAGAAACGTTCATCAAAGAAACTCAAGAAACGCTTATTAAAGAAACTCTCTAGAAACGTTCATCAAAGAAACTCTCTAGAAACGTTTATCAAAGAAACTCTCAAGAAACGTTTATCAAAGAAACTCTCTAGAAACGTTTATCAAAGAAACTCAAGAAACGCTTATTAAAGAAACTCTCTAGAAACGTTTATCAAAGAAACTCTCTAGAAACGTTTATCAAAGAAACTCTCAAGAAACGTTTATCAAAGAAACTCAAGAAACGCTTATTAAAGAAACTCTCTAGAAACGTTCATCAAAGAAACTCAAGAAACGCTTATTAAAGAAACTCTCTAGAAACGTTTATCAAAGAAACTCTCAAGAAACGTTTATCAAAGAAACTCTCTAGAAACGTTTATCAAAGAAACTCTCAAGAAACGTTTATCAAAGAAACTCTCAAGAAACGTTTATCAAAGAAACTCTCTAGAAACGTTTATCAAAGAAACTCTCAAGAAACGTTTATCAAAGAAACTCTCTAGAAACGTTCATCAAAGAAACTCTCTAGAAACGTTTATCAAAGAAACTCTCAAGAAACGTTTATCAAAGAAACTCTCTAGAAACGTTTATCAAAGAAACTCAAGAAACGCTTATTAAAGAAACTCTCTAGAAACGTTTATCAAAGAAACTCAAGAAACGCTTATTAAAGAAACTCTCTAGAAACGTTCATCAAAGAAACTCTCTAGAAACGTTTATCAAAGAAACTCAAGAAACGCTTATTAAAGAAACTCTCTAGAAACGTTCATCAAAGAAACTCTCTAGAAACATTCATCAAAGAAACTCTCTAGAAACGTTCATCAAAGAAACTCTCTAGAAACGTTTATCAAAGAAACTCTCAAGAAACGTTTATCAAAGAAACTCTCATGAAACGTTTATCAAAGAAACTCTCAAGAAACGCTTATCAAAGAAACTCTCTAGAAACGTTTATCAAAGAAACTCTCAAGAAACGTTTATCAAAGAAACTCTCTAGAAACGTTTATCAAAGAAACTCAAGAAACGCTTATTAAAGAAACTCTCTAGAAACGTTCATCAAAGAAACTCAAGAAACGTTTATCAAAGAAACTCTCAAGAAACGTTTATCAAAGAAACTCTCTAGAAACGTTTATCAAAGAAACTCTCAAGAAACGTTTATCAAAGAAACTCTCTAGAAACGTTTATCAAAGAAACTCAAGAAACGCTTATTAAAGAAACTCTCTAGAAACGTTTATCAAAGAAACTCTCTAGAAATGTTTATCAAAGAAACTCTCAAGAAACGTTTATCAAAGAAACTCTCTAGAAACGTTTATCAAAGAAACTCAAGAAACGCTTATTAAAGAAACTCTCTAGAAACGTTCATCAAAGAAACTCTCTAGAAACGCTTATTAAAGAAACTCTCTAGAAACGTTTATCAAAGAAACTCAAGAAACGCTTATTAAAGAAACTCTCTAGAAACGTTCATCAAAGAAACTCTCTAGAAACGTTTATCAAAGAAACTCTCAAGAAACGTTTATCAAAGAAACTCTCATGAAACGTTTATCAAAGAAACTCTCAAGAAACGCTTATCAAAGAAACTCTCTAGAAACGTTTATCAAAGAAACTCTCAAGAAACGTTTATCAAAGAAACTCAAGAAACGCTTATTAAAGAAACTCTCTAGAAACGTTCATCAAAGAAACTCAAGAAACGCTTATTAAAGAAACTCTCTAGAAACGTTTATCAAAGAAACTCAAGAAACGCTTATTAAAGAAACTCTCTAGAAACGTTTATCAAAGAAACTCAAGAAACGCTTATTAAAGAAACTCTCTAGAAACGTTCATCAAAGAAACTCTCTAGAAACGCTTATTAAAGAAACTCTCTAGAAACGTTTATCAAAGAAACTCAAGAAACGCTTATTAAAGAAACTCTCTAGAAACGCTTATTAAAAAAACTCTCTAGAAACGTTCATCAAAGAAACTCTCTAGAAACGTTTATCAAAGAAACTCTCAAGAAACGTTTATCAAAGAAACTCTCTAGAAACGTTTATCAAAGAAACTCAAGAAACGCTTATTAAAGAAACTCTCTAGAAACGTTTATCAAAGAAACTCAAGAAACGCTTATTAAAGAAACTCTCTAGAAACGTTCATCAAAGAAACTCTCTAGAAACGCTTATTAAAGAAACTCTCTAGAAACGTTTATCAAAGAAACTCAAGAAACGCTTATTAAAGAAACTCTCTAGAAACGTTCATCAAAGAAACTCTCAAGAAACGTTTATCAAAGAAACTCTCATGAAACGTTTATCAAAGAAACTCTCAAGAAACGTTTATCAAAGAAACTCTCTAGAAACGTTTATCAAAGAAACTCTCAAGAAACGTTTATCAAAGAAACTCTCATGAAACGTTTATCAAAGAAACTCTCAAGAAACGTTTATCAAAGAAACTCTCTAGAAACGTTTATCAAAGAAACTCTCAAGAAACGTTTATCAAAGAAACTCTCTAGAAACGTTTATCAAAGAAACTCTCTAGAAATGTTTATCAAAGAAACTCTCTAGAAACGTTTATCAAAGAAACTCTCAAGAAACGTTCATCAAAGAAACTCTCAAGAGACATTTAAAGAAACTCTCAATAAAGCTCTCAAGAAACGTTTATCAAAGAAGCTCTCAAGATAAAATTAAAGAAACTCTCAAAGAAGCTGTCAAGAAACGTTTATCAAAGAAAAACCCAAGAAAAAAATGAAAGAAACTCTCAAAGAAGCTCTCAGGAAAAGCTTATTAAAGAAACTCTCAAGAAACGTTTATCAAAGAAACTCTCTAGAAACGTTTATCAAAGAAACTCTCAAGAAACGCTTATCAAAGAAACTCTCAAGAAACGTTTATCAAAGAAACTCTCTAGAAACGTTTATCAAAGAAACTCTCTAGAAACATTTATCAAAGAAACTCTCAAGAAACGTTTATCAAAGAAACTCTCAAGAAACGTTTATCAAAGAAACTCTCTAGAAACGCTTATTAAAGAAACTCTCAAGAAACGCTTATTAAAGAAACTCTCTAGAAACGCTTATCAAAGAAACTCTCTAGAAACGTTTATTAAAGAAACTCTCTAGAAACGTTTATCAAAGAAACTCTCAAGAAACGTTTATCAAAGAAACTCTCTAGAAACGTTTATCAAAGAAACTCTCAAGAAACGTTTATCAAAGAAACTCTCAAGAAACGTTTATCAAATAAACTCTCAAGAAACGTTTATCAAAGAAACTCTCAAGAAACGTTTACCCAAAGATACTCACTAACAACGCGAAGACTGAAGAGCTGACTCATTTTCGGCTCCGTCGAGACCTGGCACTCGTAGAGGCCAGCATCTCGCTCTTGGACGTACTTGATGATGAGACTCCAGGTCTCCCTCGTCTCGGAGAAGTGGGACTCGAATCTCTCGTCCCCAACGAACGTGTACCTATCCACCGTCAGGATGTCCGCGTCCCTCATCCTCACCCATGATACCTGAAGAAGTTCAGATCAAGATGGAGGAATATGAATAACTTGCTTGAAAGATAATTCAATTCATTGTGGCTTCAAAGAAAATTTCTTATACAATACAGAAAAATGGAAGCAAAATAAGATAATCTATCTTATATTTAAGCAAGATTTAATTATACATCATTATTAATTAATATAACTGGGACTTCCTGTCTGGAAAATGCCAGACCCGGTTTCGAGATCGGCTGGAGCCCAATAGTTTCTTTGGTGTCTGGAACCTCACCATCCTTGCGAGCAAAGGATAGTTTGG
>NW_027170976.1:7500-10000 GCF_036898095.1 Palaemon carinicauda
TGAGTTTTAAAAGATGACAATACTGGCCTTAGTGGTATATTTGCCTTATGTATTTTTGGAAGGCCATACATAATTCCTGGATTAGATCCGCTGCTATATAATGTTTTGTACTCTATTTCATTAATGTTTTTCTGGTTTAATAATTTCTTTAAAAATCTATTTAATCGGTCTTCTAACAAAAGGGTATTTTTAAAAGGGTCTTGATATGTTAATTTTTCAAATGTGAAAGGGTCATTGAGAATGGAGTCCATTTTCGTAAGGTAGTCTTGTTTGTTCATAATGACCACGCCTCTTCCTTTGTCTGGTTTACATATTATTATGTTTTTATCCTTTTTCAAGTTTTTCAGAATTTTGAGATCCGACTCTGTTATTATATCAAAGCTTACCTTCTCAGATTGTTTGAAAAATTTAAGGGTGTTAGACATTAATGTTTTTAAGTCTGTTATAAGGTCACCAGGATGAAATTTGTCAATAATTGGATAATTCATAAGTTTACAATACATGGATTCTAAAGAGAAAGAAAATTTGAATTTTGATACCCTTGGGGATAGACAATGTTCCAGTCCAAAGGATAACAACCATTTCTCCTTATTGGAAAAGGATCTGTTTGACAAGTTTGTAATTACACAATGAGAGTCTAAACAAGGTGGTTTGTAAAATGCCCCTAAATTATACAATTTTCGTGCATGATTAACAGATATTTGGTACTTAAATTTATCTACATTTTTATGAATATAATGTAATATATGATTGAAATCAATAAAAGATAACACATTTTTTACAGTTTCATAACATCTCATTAAATTTAATTTGTGTCTTTCAACTATTTTCCTCTTCTGGTCGAGCTCCTTTAGTATCAAAGTTTTTTGCCATTTTCTGTAGAAGTCCTTCCGTTGTAATTCTCTTCTATGTAGTTTAAATCTCGCAAATTTTGGGATGACGTTATAAAGCTGACATCTTTCCAGAAACGTAACGTCAAGTTTTGCCTTCTCCCATTTCTTCAGCTGGCTCTCCCATTGTCGTACTTGGATCCAGGCGTTCCTGTTATAGCGGCGAATGATAATATCCGATACTGAGCGGGTGGAAGGGAACCTCAGTTTAATAAGGAACTGGAGAATTACGACAACGCCAAACATTCTTAAATTTATTTCCGTCACCAACAAATCACAACGTTTCAAACATCTCTGTGTTCATAATCATGTTCCTGGGTAAAAGAAAGTAAAACAATAAAGAGCAAACTGTACATAAATATTGTAAACAAACAAATAAATTCTAAGTTAGAATGGGAAAAGGCATAATTAGGCAATCTTCAAAGGAAAGCTAGAAATTTCTTGATTAAGTTGTGGCTTTTTAGATTTTATAAAGATTGACTCTGCTATTCTTATTTCATTTTCATATGAGCCTCTGTATATTATTGAAAAAGAAGGAAGATGCGGAAAACTTTTTAAATTACATGAATTCACAACATCCAAAAATCAAATTTACGATAGAAAAAGAACAGGATAATCAAATCCCCTTTTTAGACATTTTAATAAAAAAATCAAATAACGGTATAGACACCAACATTTACAGAAAACCTTCTCACACAGGACTCGGAGTTAATTTTTTGAGTAGATGCTATGCCAATTTCAAGTTAAACACATTTAGCACAATGTTTTACCGAGCGTTTAGATTAACGTCCTCTTTTGAAAATTTTCATAAGGAAATATGTTTCCTGGAGAAATTCTTTTCCAACAATGGTTTCCCATCCAAAATATTCTATTATAAACTCAGAACTTTCCTTAACAGTATATTTTGTCCTAAACCAAAGAAATTTGGTCCAAAAAAAGTTGAACTCTTCCTAAAGTTACCTTATTTTAATGATGAAACAAACAAATATATTAAAATCAGAATACATGAGATCCTGAGTAAATACCTACCACAAATTAAACCGAATTTAATATTCTATAATTACTCCAAAATAAAAAGTTTTGTTAACCATAAAGAAAAGCTGCAAAAGACCTTTGAATCGATGGTGGTTTACCTGTTTAACTGTCCAAATTGCCAATTAGCTTACATTGGCTCCACGAAAAAATGCGTTTTTTCTCGCTACCAAGATCACAAGGGAATTAGCAGCCGAACTGGCAGAGCCTTGTCCAAACCTTTACAGTCCAGCATACGAGACCATTGCGAAATGGATTGTAAGTGTTCATTCTCTTTGGACAACTTTTCAATAATATACAGAGGCTCATATGAAAATGAAATAAGAATAGCAGAGTCAATCTTTATAAAATCTAAAAAGCCACAACTTAATCAAGAAATTTCTAGCTTTCCTTTGAAGATTGCCTAATTATGCCTTTTCCCATTCTAACTTAGAATTTATTTGTTTGTTTACAATATTTATGTACAGTTTGCTCTTTATTGTTTTACTTTCTTTTACCCAGGAACATGATTATGAACACAGAGATGTTTGAAACGTTGTGATTTGTTGGTGACGGAAATAAATTTAAGAATGTTTGGC
>NW_027170977.1:0-37500 GCF_036898095.1 Palaemon carinicauda
CTTTGACTGGCCAGACAGTATTACATTGGATCTTTCTCTCTGGTTACGGTTCTTTCCCTTTGCCTACACAGACACCGAATAGTCTGGCCTATTCTATACAGATTCTCCTCTATCCTCATACACCTGACAACACTGAGATTACCAAACAATTCTTCTTCTCTCGAGGGGTTAACTACTAAACTGTATTTGTTCAGTGGCCACTTTCCTCTTGGTAAGGGTAGAAGAGGCTCTTAGCTATGGTAAGCAGCTCTTCTAGGAGAAGGACACGCCAAAATCAAACCATTGTTCTCTAGTCTTGGGTAGTGCCATAGCCTCTGTACCATGGTCTTCCACTGTCTTGGGTTAGAGTTCTCTTGCTTGAGGGTACACTCGGGCACACTGTTCTATCTAGTTTCTCTTCCTCTTGTTTTGTTAAAGTTTTTATAGTTTATATAGGAAATATTTATTTCAATGTTTTTGCTGTTCTTAGAAATTTTATTTTTCCTTGTTTCCTTTCCTCACTGGGCTATTTTCCCTGTTGGAGCCCCTGGGCTTATAGCATCCTGCTTTTCCAACTAGGGTTGTAGCTTAGCATTTAATAATAACAATAATAATAATAATAATAATTCATCAAAACTGCGTACTCCTATGAACAAGACGGAAGAGTTTTATTGCTGTGGCTGGATTTTATCAGAAGTTCTGTACGAACATTTATGTAGTTTGCTGTACCTCTAAACTTTTTACTAATCTCATCATACCTACGGTCTGTCCTAAGTGGACAGACAGTCAACGAGGCTTCGAAGCTATCAAAGCTTACATGAGTGTAGAAGGAACCTGAATTTGACAAGCTGTTTGTTAACAAAGTAGATGCTAATGATGTGGCTGAAGGAGCAGTTTGGCTTGGACTAGTGACTTGATTTATAAAGTTTCTTTTTCTTAAAATAAACTGAAGCCTCCTCAGTTCCTATGGTGCAGTGAATATCCTAAAGAAATTGGAAGATTGTTGAAAATTCAGAAAGTTAAACATGGCTACTGAGATTACAGGTGATAAAACTTCCTACCATAAAAGTTTAACTTTGTAAATTTTAACTCTCCAATATTGCAGTACATTATTATTATTATTATTATTACTATCCAAGCTACAACCCTAATTGGAAAAGCAAGATGCTATAAGCCCAGGGGCTCCAATAGGGAAAAATAGCCCAGTGAGGAAAGGAAATAAGGAAATAAATAACTGTATTTACCCTGTCCCAACTTGAAAAGGAATGTAGTTATCATTTTAACTTTTTTTTTTTTTTTTTTTTGCTGACATGTTTTGAAGATGTCGAATTTTTGTATATTTTTGTTTATAAAATTTCTAGTGTAACATATTTTGTTAATTGGATCTACAATGTTCTGTCCCCTATCAAGGGGAGGGATGCTATAAATAGTCTCTTAAAGTTTGAATTTGTTTTAAGAGTAGATTCACCGTCTGTGTAACTGTAAAGGCTTAATCTCTATCTCAAAATAAGTCTTAATTTGCTCCTGAAGTTTTTTTTGTTTTTGATAATTACTTTAATCTTTTAGTTGAACTGTTTGTTTCTTTTTAGTTATTCGTTCTGTTTTTCAAATAAAAAGAAAGCTGGTTTACCTTTAGTTTTTCTCTTATGTACCAAATCTAATTAGTTTTTCTCTTATGTACCAAATCTAATTAGTTTTTCTCTTATGTACCAAATCTAATCTAGACAGATTCAGCATTGTTACCAGTAGAGTAACAATACACATTATGTGTGTATATATATATATATATATATATATATATATATTAATATATATATATATATATATATATATATATATATATATATATATATAGTATATATAAATATATTATTATTATTATTATTATTATTATTACTTGCTAAGCTACAACCCTAGTTGGAAAAAGCAAGATGCTATAAGCCCAGGGGCTCCAACAGAGAAAATAGCTCAGTGAGGAAAGGGAACAAGGAAAAATAAAATATTTTAAGAGCAATAATTTTGAAATAAATATCACTTCATAAACTATAAAACCTTCAACAAAACAAGAGGAAGAGAAATAAGATGTAAGATAGAACAGTGTACCCGAGTGTACCCTCAAGCAAGAGAACTCCAACCCAAGACAATGGAAGACCATGGTACAGAGGCTATGGCACTACCCAAGATTAGAGAACAATGGTTTGATTTTGGAGTGTCCTTCTCCTAGAAAAGCTGCTTACCATAGCTAAAGAGTCTCTTCTACCCTTACAAAGAGGAAAGTGGTCACTGAAAACTTACAGTGCAGTAAGAAGAATTGATTTTTACATATAAAAGTCAGGCTATATATCAATTTAGTGAGATTGGAGTTACTCTATGGACATGAGGCGTGGTATGACAATGAAACAATATCCAACAGACTTTGTACATTTGAGAAACAAAGCCCTCAGAAGGATAATGGGAGATAGATGGTAGGACAGGATTAGAAATGAAACTAAGAGAGATTACTCGAGTGCCATATGTGGATGAGATCATGATGAGGGATAGATGGAGATGGTTTGGGCATGCTCCTCGCACTCCTCAAGAGAGATTAGTTCACCAGACTTTCAACTGGGTTCCACAAGGTACTAGAAGAGTTGGATGATCCAGGCTTACATGGCTGAGGACTATGACGCGTGAATAGATAATGGATAGAGAAGTATTGATTTAAAAGCTCAAGATAGAGACAACTGACTAAATGTAATTAAGGCCCTTTGCGCCAATAGACGTAGGAGATGATAGTGATACTTAGTTACGATTTTTAATGAACAAGTTTTGACCTAAAATAAATAATGGTGGGTGGTTTACACGATAAGATTAAATAAAAAAAAAACGTAAGGGAACGAGCTGTTAATATCTGTCTATCTATTTATCTATCTCCTTATACACGACTAGTTCTCTATACTTGTAAAGGGATTGAGAGAGAGAGAGAGAGAGAGAGAGAGAGAGAGAGAGAGAGAACGCAGATGAAGTCGCAGAAACGTCAATACGGTAACTGAACAAACAACACGAGAGAGATGTTTTCCCGAGAAAACACGACGAATATGCGATAGCAATAAACCCTGGATGATGATGACAAGGATTTTGAAATTAATGAACAAAAGACGCAATTTGGTGATTTGGTGGAGAAAAATTCACCTTAAACCTGAGAGCAAAGTAAAAAAAACTAAGAAAAAACAGCTGTCTATTGAACGGAACCAATTAAACGAGATGATTTTCAAAAACAGTTGCAGTGTGTATTTTGTAAAAATGAGAAAAACATTGAAATTCCCTTATAATCCCACTTATATGATAATGAAATTTGAAAATGATTTGTGGAAACTTCACAACCAATTGTACTTTTTATCCCAGCATAAATCTTAGTGAATTGTTTTGGGTGTGCTGTTCGAACTCTCCAAGAGGGATTAGTTCCCCAAACGTTTAACTGGGCTCCATAAGGCACTTGAAGAGGTGGAAGATCCAGGCCTACATGTCTGAGTACTATTAAGCATGAAGTAGATGATGAATAGAGTATGATTTACAAGCTCAAGACAGACAACTGGCGAAATCTAATCGAGGCCCTCTGCGCCTATAGACGTAGGGGGAGATGATTAATAATAATAACAAGAAGGAAGTTTCACCTTGAGACAGACTAATAGTTTGACATTACTTACCTTATCTATCCAGATATGGCCCATCTCTTACCTGAAACACAGATAGGAGGATCGTTAGTTTACAATTAATATTGAGACATTACTGATACAATAAAAGAAAAGTATAATAGGAAGAGAGATGCACACAGGAGTAACAGGCTCTGAGAGAAAGAAAGAGAGAGAGAGAGAGAGAGAGAGAGAGAGAGAGAGAGAGAGAGAGAGAGAGAGATGTCATTGTTAGCGACGATTAAATATGATTTGCAAGAAAGAGGATGTCTAGAACATACCTTTTGCATTATGCATAGCATACAACTCTGCTTTAATGATATCTATCTATTTCAATTCTGTCAAGATCTTCACATTACTCATATTATCTTTAGGTAGGCCAATACGATGCCTGGTTGAAGATTCTATTCTTTATCTTAAAATTAAGCTATGCTTCGAGATATATCAGTTCACATATTTACATATTTATGTACGTATATATATACATACATAAATACTGCACTTATACTTCAACGTACACAGAATGACCACCCTATAGCTCTTTAAACACCTGTTCTGTCACATACAAAAAGGTTCCATTAAGGAACATTGCCAACAACTCACAATAGCTCCATTTCGTATAAAATACGGAAAACATTGGCAGTGCCCCGCACAGAAGGACACTTGGAATTTAAGAGGAACTACCCTGCTAATCCAGCAGGAGAAACCTGTCCTCAACAACATGCAAAGCAAGGCGAGACTGAGACAACAGCAACAATGAGTTTGCCTAGAACAAAGCCTCTCCCAGAGAGCACCATGGCCAATCAGTGATCAGATTCCTCTAACTGGGAATCTCACACATGTGACTAATGCATGACCCGTTCACCTGCCCTAGCTCTCGGCCTGCCAGGTATCAACTACTGTACCTTCGCCCTCAGGGCATTGCCAGCCATTGAAAATTCAACGCCTGGAATGAGATCAACCCGGAATCATATAAAGACAGCCAAGAAGCTCTAATCCATCAGTTACTCTTCAAGCCTGATGATGAGCAGACGTACCTTGCTGCATGAAAGGCATTGCAACCTAACCTAACTACTGTACCTGAATACAAGGACAAGATCACCTCACCCTGGAAAGTCCCAGGAATTTGTACATAAACGAATGCCTATGTATATTCATTTAAAGTAAAAGACTTTATTCATTTACTGATGTCCTTTATAAAAATGAGAACAGAGTAGGCTAGTTGTTGGCAAATTGCAGTGCTGATGAAAATAAAAAACTATAACAATAAAAATTAACGCCATTGATGCAGCCATAATCTTCATTCAAGCATATATAGATACATATCATACATGGAAATATGCATGTATAATGTTATTTTACCATTTCACGAAATATCAGCATATTAATGTGATAATGGTTGCATTCTAGTTCAACTTTGAAAGTATTTATTGGAGAGAGGGCTGATCACGAGGGTGACTGGAGTCTAAATCTTGCAAGCATTAAAAAAATGATACCTTGGTGTTCCGCTATGGATTAAGACAAATTACTCTAGATATCTTCCAGTGCATTATAATCAGACGTCTCATATAGAGCAAAACAGCCCAGAATTGTTTGCACATTCTAAGAGAGATGGATTTCCAGTTAAACTTCGACGCACAAATACTTTTGAAAAAATTGCAGTTGACCAGACACTCGGAGAGACTGACCATGAAGACGCCCGGACATTTGGAGGGACTAAAGGCTCTAGGCTGAACAAGATATTTTTCTCTGTTGAAGCCCTTGGGTTTATAGCATCCTGCTTTTCCAACAAGGGCTATAGCTTAGCTAGTAATAATAATAAGAATACAGAACTGAAGCTCTAAGACAACTGCGAAAACTTCCTTCTTTACAGAGAGATAATCAAGGATATGCTGACTTAAACCCCTCCCAGAAAAGAGGAATCGAATGTAGCATCCTTAATTGATATGCAAAGAACAATTGGATTGATCCTCTGTCAACAGAACCAAGGGATCTTGACTCGTAAATATTGTCACGGGTGTTGTGGCCACATCTGACAAATGTGAGGACTTGCTTAAAGCTAAGCAAAGAAGAGAGGAAGCTTATATAACACAAGCAAAGAAGTTAGCAGAGGGAGCACGCTTCCATGAGCCAATCAGGAGGTTAAGAATTGAAACGTTTAGTGACCTTTGGAAACACTTAGTGGCCAGAGGAAGAAATAAAGAAATGACACAAAGAACAGGCATTCGTTTGATTGATCTAATGTTATTAATAGTAGAGACCTACAAAACTTAATATGATGAAATTACTTAGATATCCCCTTGGTTCTTTGAAAAGGCCAGATAAATCTAGTCTGGGACGACGCATTGAAAAGGACAGATAAATCTAGTCTGGGACGATGCATTGAAAAGGAAGCTGCATACACAGGCATAATCTCTGACTCAAGAGCTACAGTAATTGATGTGATGGGAATTATGCAAGTAAGTGGAGCAAATAAATGGAGAGAACACAATATTTAGATAAGTTTCTCAACAAATCCTGAGAAGAGCTTTGTACAATGGAGAGGGTATTGGCATAACAGACGTGGTGGTATTTGACTTGTATAAGAATCATTCAATAAAGGGCATCGAGCATGTTTAGTGAAGCAAAAGAAAACGAATTGAGAGAGAGAGAGAGAGAGAGGAGAGAGAGAGAGAGAGAGAGAGAGAGAGAGAGAGAGATAATTATTTTCAGGTCTTGAAATAAAGGGAAATTAAGTTTCATGGAAATCGAAAAAGGTAAAACAGGGAACAGGCAAACAGTTACAGAGAGAGAGAGAGAGAGAGAGAGAGAGAGAGAGAGAGAGAGAGAGAGAGAGTATAAGGAAATTAATTTTTCTGTAATTTGGAAAAGGTAAAACAGGGAACAGGCAAAGAGCACGAGAGAGAGAGAGAGAGAGAGAGAGAGAGAGAGAGAGATAATTTTGGGAGTACGCATGAGGAAGTCGACACCAGAATGATTCATATTAAGCAAAGAACATTAGAATTGATCATGAGTCTTAATACTACATAGTATTCTAAAATTCCATTCGAGTTTTTTAATGATCTTCCTGATCGGGTGGTTGGATCTGTAAAACATCAGAGGTTACTGCAGCAAATGTTTTAATGTTGAACAGGCTGACATAGGTCTCTTTTATAGTTTACATATGAAAGAGATTTTAATGATGTCACCGTCTTAAAATATTTTATTTTTAATTTTCATTACTTCTCATATTGTTTATTTAGTTCCTTATTTCCTATCCCTACTGGACTACTTTTTTCCCAGATAGAACTCTTGGGCTTATGGCATTCTAATTCTCCAACTAAGGTTGTAGCTTAGATAATAATAATAATGATAATAATAATAATAATAATAATAATAATAATAATCTTGTCCAAGGATACTGATGTTCTTGTAATCCTATTTGGACTTATCTCTGACTTGATTAATGCTTAGCATATCAGAATCATCACCAGTAGAAGGAAAATAATTATCTGACTCATAGATATAACAAGAATTTTGACGATTCTTGGCTCAGATTTATGTAAATCAATGTCAGGAGTTCATGCATTCACTGGGAGTAACTGTGTGAGTGCCATTACTGGATAGGGTAAAGTCAAAGGCTTCAACCCTTTGAAAAAATTCAATTCAATTGGAATAGAATAGGTTTGGTACTATGCAGGTCTTTGTCTGTTACCTCTACTCCCTCAGTACATCTATCAATTTTTTCTCTTATTTTAAGCTAAGCGACAACCCTAGTTGGAAAAGCAGGATGCTATAAATTAAAGGGCTTCAACAGGGAAATATATCCCAGTAAAGAATGAAAGTAAGGAAATAAACACCTACTGTACAAGAAAACCAATGAACAATTAAAACAAAATATTTCAAGAAGAATTATATCATTAAAATAGATGCAGCGATCTGGAGAAGAAACATACTAAGAATTCCAGTTGTTCAAGATCCAACTGATCATGGATGGAAGTTAGTCAATTGGAACCCTACTTCCAGCCATAGAAGTTACTCTGTCCCTCCTCTATTGCAAGTGAATTCGTTTTTTGTAATGTTGAAAACATGCCCTTCTATTCAGGACGGTATCTGCTGTACCCTTGCTTGCAAATAACTACCAAAAAAAATATTCTTATCATTATTACTAGCTAAGCTACAACCCTAGATGGAAAAGCAAGATTCTATAAGCAAAAGAGCTTCAACAAGGAAAAATAGCCCTGTAAGGAAAGGAAATAAAGAAATAAACTACTCACTTCATTCAGTAGACCACAAAATATATGTGGTGCAGTGCCCGGTAACTGAAATCTATCTTAGATAAAGAAAAATGTCATCTTAGAAACAATGAGAGGATTTTCCATTTATGCTTTAAAACCACAAATGTAAAAACACCGGAAACGTTGACCTAATATCTTGTATAATACCCATTACCAGTTATAATTGAAGGCTCCCAGAAGCCCCACGCTAAACGTGCAGTGTATTATAATCCTTATCACAATAAAACAGGTCAGTTACAGGCTCAAAAAGACGTCATATTTGACCGCCAGAATTGACACGCCATCAGCTGTCATCTCTTGGACGGCGACTTGAGTCAAGGCCGTCCCAAATGCTTGAGTCCTCTTCCTCACAAGCAACCGCCCCCCCCCCCCCCCCCCCCAACAACTCCCACCATCACCAACAATCCACACCACCAAAACCGCAGCAAGTGAATCTCTCTCCTTAGACTTTATTTTGAAAGAGTTGATTAATATTGATAAAAATACGAAATAGAGAAATAGATATAATGTGTTGTAGACTGGGACATTGCTTGCAACATTGCATACGTTCAGGGATTAGATAAAATACCCTTTTGAATACAGAAACCAGTTGCTCAGTGCACGATGCAATATGCAAGGGATATGACAATAGAAGCTGTATATATGTGAAATTACTTGGTGGTAAAACCTCCAGATAGGTAACTTATAATATTCAAAATCGGAGAGAGAGAGAGAGAGAGAGAGAGAGAGAGAGAGAGAGAGATTCAAATAGTCGAAGACCTAACTCGTACAATAATGTAGCCAGCTCTCTCTCTCTCTCTCTCTCTCTCTCTCTCTCTCTCTCTGATAAATTCTCACTAACACTGTTCGTGCAGCAGAATTACGTGCACTATTACGTACGGCAACCCCAGTTTCACTAGGCAGTACGGCACTGAGGTCCTCCAACGGGGTAAAACCTCTCAGTTGCACTCAGAAGTCAAAACTTACATACAGAGAATGAATGGTTAGGATTAACTGGGCGTCTGTACTGTGGAGCGCAGACCTCCGCCTAGACAGTTTATTTCTCGACCTTTTGTTCGACTTTGACCTTGACCTTTGACCTTAACACATATCAATTGGCATGGATTTTCATACACTCGAATATGAACCAAGTTTGAAGTCACTGTGACAACGATGACCAAACTTATGGCTGATGACGTGAATTGGACATTCTGCTTTACCATGGCCTTGACCTTCCAAAATTTAATCATTTCCATATTTTCGAATAACAGTTAATCCCTACAAGTTTCATTACTCTATGATTAAAATTGTTGCCAGGAACCTGTTCTCAAACAAACACTCTAGCAAGGGGCGAAAACATAACCTCCTTCCGACTTCGTTGACGGAGGTAAATATGGTGAGAACTTCTGGCTCACTCCCACCTCATACCTTGGACTGTGGCTCTACCTGAATCAACTCAATAGAGTTCTGGAGTTGAATATTCTGGAAATCTGTTTAGATGTTCCCAATGTTTACTGACAGATGAAGGAATGTGAAACCAGACGGATTCAGAGATAGGTTTTGTTGATGTTGGCAATTTTGGTGGTTGGTAGGTGGTATGGACCATCTGTGGGAATATGTTTATAGATGACCTAAAGATGATTAAATTGATAAAAGGTAAAATATAGAAAATATAAAGGACACCTTAAAGATTAATCATATGAGGTATTATCCAAATATAATATAAATCTACTGTACCTTCGTGATAAAGATTTCTTATTTTGAATGGTCTCTTTCGCAAGAAAGAATGGTTTGATATATATATATATATATATATATATATATATATATATATATATATATATATATATATACTGTATATACATATATATATACACATATATATAATATATATATATATATATCATATATATGTATATATATATATATATATATATATATATATATATTATTATGAGCTATGCTTATATGAATTAACGCCCACCCCCCCAAACCACCATTACAATAATCACCTATGATACCTACCATGACATGGGAACCAAACTTATGGAATGAAATTTATTTTCCAATACAAAATTCCATCCAAAAATTGGCCACTAGAAAACAAACAACATAGGTCCTGAACAGCAATTTATGAGAGAGAGAGAGAGAGAGAGAGAGAGAGAGAGAGAGAGAGAGAGAGAGAGAGAGAGAGAGAGAGAGAGAGAGAAATGATTCATGAATGTCCAGCAGCAGCAGAAACAGACGCATTTCTTTAAATGTGACAGATTTATCTTGACGTTCTTACTGATCTTAAAATATTTATACATCAATTATTCACTACTTCTCAAGTAGTTTATTGCATTTCCTCACTGGGCTATTTTTCTCTGTAGGAGCCCTTGGGCTTAATAGCACCAAGCTTCTCCTACTAGGTTGTAGCTTAGCTAATAATAATAATAACAATAATAATAATAATAATAATAATAATAATAATAATAATAATAAATAAGCAAATCAAATCATATTCATTCACGACATACTACCTACGAGATGGTTGTCACAACATATGATACAATGTAGAACTAATAATAATAATAATAATAATAATAATAATAATTACAGCAAGTCAGATCATATTGGATCAAGACTTACTAGGAAATTGTTGTCACAAACTCTAATATAATTTAGAATAATTATATGATCGAAGAAAGTTGGTGTTGCTTTTATCAAGTTTAGCTCCCCTGCTTCTATTGAATTGACAATGCTATTAATATTACTATCACTATTATTATCTGTCATATTACAACTCACAGATGATTTTAATTAACCCAATAACATTGAAACAGCAAACACATCGGAGAATGCATCACTTAACTTTTTATTAACCTACAAAGCATAATTTAAAATTCATATTTTCGCTCATGTTTACACCTATGACGTCATCCCACCGCCTATGCTACGTGTCAATCCAGCCGTCAAAAAATAACAATAAGAAACATCAAAAGACGATTAATCAAAGGAAATATTATGAATTAAGTATTCTAATTTACTTGTCTTTTAATTGTATTATCATCTGTTCAAAAAGGTCGTTTATTTATTCTTTTTTAAAAAAATTATTACGTATTTTGTTTCTAAATAAGGTATTCATATCGTCTATGACTGGCGAGTCCATTATTGGTTTGGGTGAAAATTAAAGTCAGGATGACTTAAAGAGTCAAGAATTTTATCATATCTAACGTGATATGTTTATACAATAAAACCGAGATAGAAATAAAACATAATGGCAAGTAGCGAAGTTTGTTTAAAAAGTAATCTCACGAGAAAAGGACAGAAAAGACTATTGTCTAAGACCCTTCCTCCCCTTCAGTTAGAAATCAATTAGTATAGATTCCTCCATTTTCAGTAATACCAGAACTTTGTTCCTGAATATACTGTAAACCTTTGAATAAGGTTCAAAATAATTCAGAATTTGTTTCTATTATTTGAAGAATTTCAACATAATATTAGAATGCTGATGCATATTTACCTATAGAATTTCTTTATTGTTTTTTTGAGAGAAATATACCATAGTTTTTTCATTGAGTGACTTCCTATGTCCATCTAATCCATATATTCTTTCACACACGAGAAATTGCTCTTATTATATAGTTTTTGAGAAAATGGCAACAATAGATCTTCATAATCATAAACATATCATTAGATTGTGAAATATATGTTGCATTGAATGGCCAATTTCAAAAGGAAAATATTACGTTCTAGATAGGAGATTTCTTACACATCAAGATTGAAAACCTTAAAATGTTGAGAAAAACGAAATGGTAACTCTTTCAATACTTTCAAATTGAACATAAAAATCTTAACTGAAGTATAATGTAAATTTTGTAATGCTTATAACTACGATAATTTACAGCATGATTCTGGACACTAAAAATATTCTTGGCTATTCTGGTTCGTTTCCTTACGAATTTTACCCTTTTCGAATTGATATTCCAAACTTATTGGACTGCTAAATCATATGGAATCTAGGGATAAGTAGATAAATGAAGTACGGCATTGAGAGTAGGGCCAAAATTGATATCTTAATGATAAGAATCCTTTCTGATATAGTGTCGTCTGAAGGTGGTTCCTTTTGGAATTTACATTAAAGGATATGTGAAGAATTGTGTCTTGATTACTGCCTTTATCACTGTGCTGTCTTCATATATACAAATAGAAAGTACCAGTAGTTAACTGATCGGACTATTTTGTTTGTAAATATTATGTTGTTACATAAGTTAAAAGCTAAAAGAATCTGATGTTCTCATCCTTGTCCACTGGGTGATAAGGATTGCAAACCTTTCGACTTAGAAAGAAAAGGAATTATACTAAATATTTTATTCATGACCTGTTTAACAGGAGGATGAATTTATATTCAAAAAATATATATTTTCCGCTTTATATATCATCCAAGTGAGTTTCCACTTTTTCTAAATTAAAAATTCTACCTAATTAATTCGTTGGCAATTCTGGACCCCCTCATGAGGTGCTAAATAAATTTTGCCAAAACTGTATACGAGTATTTCTCTTTAAGATTATCTTATAAACGTCAAGGTACTTCTTATCTAGATATTTTATTGAATAGAATAATTTAATTTCATATTTTATTTATGCATTATATGTAATGAATATTTTATATGTATTTTTAGATAAAAAATACGATAATTTTTCAGTTGATTTAGTGAACTTGCCATATTCCTGAAGGTCTCAACAGATGGCCTCAGTGAGGTCATTTTGGGAGTAAAATATTGGAAAGAAAATCCAGCCTTAAGGAACGATATGGGAGTTACCTTCCAATGTCTTTAGCCAATAGGAACGCTCCATTCGGGCAACGGTAAGGAAATTAGCCAATAGGAACGCTCCTTTCGGGCAAAGGCAAAGAAACATAGTCCTTAGCCAATAGGAACGCTCCTTTCGGGCAAAGGCAAAGAAACATAGTCCTTAGCCAATAGGAACACGCCATTCGGGCAAATTGTTAGGGAATAGTGGTTTGCTCTTTCAACTAGGTAAAAGAGACAAATGCCAGTTCATAAACCATTGGAAAATTTCCATTTTTGTACTTTCTTTCGAATAAATATAAAGAATAAAACCTTTAATAATATTATATATATTATATTTCATTTATTGCACATATGGGTAATAAATCAAGCCCATATCATACTTATACGATACTTATATTTATACGGTACTCTTAATGAAAATATCATTCTCTGGCTGAAAAATGCATTCTTCATATTGATCTAAAGTTTTGTGAACAGTTTTGTAAGCAAAGGCAAATCAAAGTTATTTCTATATTGTCCTATAAATATATGATGCACTTTCAATAGTGAATATGGTGATGAAATTCTTGTTTACTTTGATGGTTAATTAGATAAATTATTTTAATAATTTCCCTGATCGAATTAATCTTGAGTTGGTTATCTTTAAAAATCGAAATCTTGCCTGAGAAATCCATTACGTTGAAGGTATTTTTGACAGTTTATTTTTCAGATATTAGGAAAATAGGTACAGAATATTGAAAAACTGAAATAAATCGTAATAACTCACATACACTGAAATATGAAATAAGACTAATATAGGATTGGCCAGGAAAGAAAATTGCCACAAGACAACTTGAGAAAATATGCAAATATACATTGCTATAATCCTTCACATTAAGGGCTGAAGGAATTTAACACTGAATATGAAATTATATTGACTGTTTTTCACCCTAGAATACTGTACTGCAGTGTCTTTACTCTGTGCAATGGATTCAATTGTACCAATTTGCATGGATTAGGAAACAAAGCGTCTCTCTCTCTCTCTCTCTCTCTCTCTTTCTCTCTCTCTCTCTCTCTCTCTCTCTCTCTCTCTCTCCTCGACCCAGAAGAGATAGGATTCCAAAACAATCTACAATATAGATTACGAAATTTTACTTCCTTATCATTAGTTGAAATTAGACAACAAATTAAATTAGTTGTAAATTGTGTATTATCAACATATTTTCCAAAAAAATTATATACAAAAACAGTAATGTTTATAAATAAATATTCTCCATCACTTAATGGTTTATCGGTTAAAATTACGTTACCATATCAGTTAGAGGAGGATGGCACTGTGAGCTGGCATTGGCGGACTAGCAGAGGAAATTCTCGACCAATCAGAATTCGTATCGAATCATTTAGGATGTTGAGGGAGGCAACATTGAGACTTGATCTGCCTCTTGCATCTTAGGTTGCACGGTCGCCATTTTTTAAATATCTTTAAACGCTAAATAAATCTAATAAGTATTAATCTATAGTTCACCATATTTATAGCTTAGATAAGGGTTTGCTATTATGAAATCCTTCTAAATGAATATTCCAGCATTCATGAGAAATACGAGCGAAGGGAAGAACATTGAAAGGCGGAGTTATTGCAAGCTTGGTGAGCTTCCACAGTTGAGAGGAGACTTGACAGCTATGTAGAGTTACAGCATTGCACGATATTGTTGAGGTGGTAGATGAAATTCTCTCTCTCTCTCTCTCTCTCTCTCTCTCTCTCTCTCTCTCTCTCTCTCTCTCTCTAAAGCAGAGATTGGTGAGGTTATGAATTATCAAAATAATAATAACAATATTAATAATAATAATAATAATAATAATAATAATATTACTATTATTATTATTATTATTATTAGTTAAGTTACAGCCGTAATTGTGAAAGCAGGATACTATAAAGATAGGGATAACAAAAGGGAAAATAGCCCAGTAAGGAAGGGAAATAAGAAAACAGATAGAATACTGTATCTGAATGTACTCTCAAGCATAATAAACAAAGTAATTACCATATGAATATTCCTTTTTGTTACAATATATACTCAATGGATTTTATGATTTCATAAACACATGTTTACTAAATCTTCAGTGAAATTAGCCCGAAATCCCCAAAATACTTTTCATGGTATTTAAAATACTGGCCAACTTCTGCCTTCTCAAATACGCTGCGATTCATGCAATGAGATATCAACTTTGCATGTAATGTCAAAGGAGATAGGTGGAGTTTATTCAATATTATGTGGGTTTGATGTATGTTTCATGTAATTTTATTTTGCTGTAATTAAAATTATCAGTTATATATATATATATATATATATATATATAAATATATATATATATATATGTATATATATACATACATATATATATATATATATATATATATAAATATACACATGTGTGTATATATATATATATATATATATATATATATATATATATATATATATATATTTATATACAGAGAGAGAGAGAGAGAGAGAGAGAGAGAGAGAGAGAGAGAGAGAGAGAGAGATTGACCATGATTTTCCATTTTAGAAAGGGTTTTGGCCAACCAGTACACATATATGAGTTAGTTAGTGTTTATGTCTTAAGTTGGGGATTTCTTTGGGCCCTGATTTATGTGACTCTCTTTGCATTTACCTTGCATTTATATTCAGTTTGGAAAGCATAGTCCCGGGATATTTTAGCAGAAGACACAGTCTGTTAGAATTAATTGTAATGATTTCCATTTCCTTGTGAGAAAGGTAGGACAGAGGAATAATGTTTTCTATTGTTATTATCAGATTAATATTTCATTAGTATTATTATAATTATAATTACAAGCTAAGCTATAACCCTAATTGAAAAGCAAGATGCCATAAGCCCAAGGGCTCCAAAAGGGAAAAATAGCCCAGTGAGGAAGCAAAACAAGGAAAGAAAGAAACTACAAGAAAAGTAACAATCACAATAAAACATTTTAAGAACAGTAAAAACAATGAATTATATCTGTCATATATAAACTATAAAAACTTCAAAAAAAAAAAATAACAAGAGGAAGAGAAACAAGATATTGTGACCGAGTGTACCCTCAAGCAAGAGAACTCGAACCCAAGACAGAGGCTATGGCAATACATAAAACAACAATGGTTTGATTTTGGCGTGTCCTTTCCTAGAGGAGTTGTTTACCATAGGTAACGAGTCTCTTTTACCCT
Organism: Palaemon carinicauda; assembly: GCF_036898095.1. NCBI lineage: Eukaryota > Metazoa > Arthropoda > Malacostraca > Decapoda > Palaemonidae > Palaemon > Palaemon carinicauda. The sequence goes on from NW_027170977.1 coordinate 15,909, forward strand.
AACCAAGAGGAAAGGGTTGTGGTTCAGCTAATAATAATAATAATAATAATAATAATAAAGTGAGTATTTCTAATATTTCGTAACCTCTAACCACAATCTCCTATTTACCTTATAACAGAACAACGAACAAAACTACTTGAAAGAAGCACAGAATCTCTTAAGATTTATTTAATAGATTTAATAACCATAGAATAACTCCTTTCTCTCTTCCTCTAAATTATTCTTATCATAACTAACACCATCTAGTCATTTTCATTCCATTATATCTATTATTCCTCTGGATCTTATTCCCATTCCTTATTCTGTTTATTCGATGGGTTTCGTTTTTGCCTTCGCCAGCTTTCAGAACCTATTTTTAGCTACTGCCAACCAAATCCCCCCCCCCCTCCCCTCCCCCCGTCTCTTACCTTCTCCCCTACGAGTCCACCTAGGCTACCTCAACACTCCCCCCACCTCCACCCCCCCCTGTTCTAAGTCTATAACCAAGTGCGTCAAAATCTCAAAATCTCAAAATCTCTCTCTCTCTCTCTCTCTCTCTCTCTCTCTCTCTCTCTCTCTCTCTCTCTCTCTCGTGGCCTGCACAATAGCACAGAGCCATCGCTATGCTATCATTATTATTATTACTTGCTAAGCTACAACCCTAGTTGGAAAAGCAGGATGCTATAAGTTCGAGGAATCCAACAAGGAAAAATAGCCCAGTGGGGAAAGGATATGAAATAAATAAACTATATAGGCTAAAAGAAGTAGCTTGTCACATATAAACAATGACGAGAGAATAGTGTGTCTGAGTATACCCTCAAACAAGAGAACTATAGTCCAAGACAGTGGAAGACCAAGGTACAGAGGCCATGGCACTACCCAAAACTAGATAACAATGGTTTGGTTTTGGAGCGTCCTTCTCCTAGAAGAGTTGCTGACCATAGCTAATGAGTCTCTTTCTACACCAGCATAAGCAATATAACACAAACAAACAGCCCATAGCAGTAGAATCTGCATAAGTTCAATACTTAAACCCCGACATAAAGGCTAAAATCAAGCGAAAATTCCTCGCCAACCATTCTTAAGCAATAATCACGATTCTATTTAACGCTAGATTTTAAAAGTTCAAAAGCCATTTGTGAATGGCAGAGGCAAGTGAAAGTGATTGCCCAAAGGTTTGAAGGCCACTCATGAATGGCAGAGCCAAGGGACAGTGGAATTGCCCTAGCTAGCAGGACAATTCTCTAGAGACTGACTATATATCCTTATATGATCAGCTCCCTAGCTAGGTCTAGAGAGGGCCAGGCAATGGCTGTTGATCACTCAACAGGCAGATCTACAGGCTCCCCCATACGCCTCCTCCTTAGCTAACAAGGTTTGTGAGGTTGCAGACACTAAAGAAACTATCTAGTTTGAGCGTGACTCGAACCCAAGTCCGGCGATCGCCAGTCAGGGATGTTCCAGGAGGCCACCACAATTCTAGATATTTCCGTTGCCCTATAAACACGTCTTTAAGCATCCCATTAGGAAGAACAATTATATCAGCATTAGAAAAACAGATATTTGATGACCATGCAAAGGTTGAAGGCAACAGATTATTACAAATTAGATAGAGGCCTTGAAGACCAGTTCGAGTTTTGCAAGACGAAAATCATATGGAGGTTCAATTTCATGTTTGACGCAATCAACCAACGCATGCACATCCTCAAGTCAACATAAGGCGTTTTGAGAATCAGCCAATGCGATATAAAACAAAATATACCAAGATAAAAAATATATTCAATATCAGTATATAAAAACTCCATTTAATGAGGCTCATAAGGACCCAGTTTACCTTCATCTCTATAAAAACAAATTATGAGAGAAAATATCTTAAATTCGAATCCTTCAGATGCCCTAACCTGAGCACACACATGTATAATTACACAAAAATATATATTTTTAAGTAAATAGTGAAGGTGAAGTGTAAAAAAATTCAATATAACATCCTTTGATTACCTCTCTCTCTCTCTCTCTCTCTCTCTCTCTCTCTCTCTCTCTCTCTCTCTCTCTCTGAAACAAAGCTACCAAGTATTCAGTCGATATTTATAAAAAAAATGAAAATTCACAGAAGCTTATAAAACACACTTAAATTTCTGCATTATTGACTTCGATTCCCTATAAATGAACGTGAATCGTTATAGTACACTTACAAATCCCTAAACATTAAAAACAATAATTCGTTGTCTTGGCTGCATGAGTAGAGAGAGAGAGAGAGAGAGAGAGAGAGGAGAGAGGAGAGAGAGAGAGAGAGAGAGAGAGAGAGAGCTAGCGCCTTCGAGGCGTTTGGAATGTGACATGTGAGTGACGGGCAGAAAGATGTGGTTTGACCACCCACTGGATAGGAGAACGCAGGTGGATATGGGATGGAGAAGACATGTGGATAGGGGACGGTTTGGAAGAGGGAGAAGGTGGATAGGCAAGTCGAGGTAATAAAGAATGAATGAATATCAAACTTGTCCTTAAATGAAAAAACGGGTATACGTAAGTTCCATGTTACACGGAAGTATCTTAAATTCAAAACCTTCCGGGGCCGTAAACTGAACAAACGTGAATAATTACACCAAAGGTTAACATGAAGTTGATAGTGAAGGTGAATTGTAAAAGATCCACTTATAACATCTCTCTCTCTCTCTCTCTCTCTCTCTCTCTCTCTCTCTCTCAAAACCGTATGCAAAGCCAAACTGTACGTAAACGCAAAATGAAAGACTTGCTTAGAAGTAATTTAAAATTTCTCGAGCCTTGCAAAAGGGTTCATACCATCAGAGTGTGTATTTAAAAACATGTTCACAAATGCATACATGTTATAACATAAAAGATGGGACAGCACACCTATATGGGGGAAAAAATTCAGCTACAACATTCTTTGACTTAAGTTTTACATAAGCAATTTATTCTATAGTTTATGAATTGGTCAATGTGATATTTGGATTACACCAATCCCTTCGGAGATTTTAATTCTCCCTTTCGTAACAGGGATGTCTTGTTAAGTTCAATGGACTTGTAATATTAGTGCATTTTCAACAGCTTGTCTTCATATTTCAAACGTAAATGCTAAATTCGAATACTACAGTGGATCTTACTCAATGTTTAAGTCTGATACACACTATGCAACGTACTTCTGAATGATATGTTTTGATGAAGCTAAATAAATTTAATTATGGGAGAAATAAATGAAAATCATACGATGGTCAACAAACTCTTTAAATAAAGAGAGAGAGAGAGAGAGAGAGAGAGAGAGAGAGAGGAGAGAGAGAGAGAGAGAGAGAGAGAGAGAGAGAGAGAGAGAGAGAGAGGTTTCTTTCGATTTTATTTTAATAATAGCTTACTTAAGTACTAATGATCTGCTTGTCATTTTAGTTCCACGAATAATAACAGTAATAATAATAATAATAATGATAATAATAATAATAATAATAATAACAATAATAATAGTAATAATAATAATAATAATAATAATTTCCTAGTTTCCGTTTTGCCAATTTACTTATGACATTGAACATCTGTATCTGAACAAAAAACTGTCATTATGACCATTATTCACAAAGCAGATATCTATCATTTTCTAACACATTAGGTGGGTTTCTATGTTTAAAATTCATTTAGTAATTAAAGACTAATAATGAAAAGAGTTTTTTTTAAGTAATCTTAAACACAATCTTTTGATACCGTCAAATCATACAAGATAAAGAAAAAGCAAATAAGAGAGAAGACGTATCGTCAAAGTAATTTGCAAGACCAACTATATCATCTAGAGAATATTACAGAAAGTGCATCATCTGCGAAAACGTTAAGTAAAAGAAGAAAGAATGAATAAGAGAACCTCTTCTTCACTACGCAGAACTGAGGGCTGACAAAACCCTATGTGAAATTGCAACACAAAAGATTGATATCAAAATCATATCTTTTACCTTCAGAGATATGGTGGCTGCTAAGGGTTATTATCACAAATCATGCTACAGGGAATACGAAAGACAGAAGGAAGTACCAACTTTAGCATATGATTCTGATGAAGATGGAATTTATCAAACAACTGAGAGTGCAGCGTTTACAAGTTTATTTGAACTGATCTGATTATTCAGCCTATAGTAATAAGGATGACATATCTCACCTCCATGCTGTGTGAATATGTTTTGTCTCAGGGTACTGTTGATATAAAATTATCCACACACAAAAAAAAAAAAAAAAAAAAAAAAACCACATAAGACAGAACTTGGAGACTGAATTCAGACACTCTTCACATTTTCCCAAATGATGCTATGAAACTCCTGGTTAATTCATGTGATAAGGAATTAATCCTGTGACTATTCCTGACCGCATGTAACAGCAGCATTGTGGCTTAGCAAGTAATAATAATAATAATAATAATAATAATAATAATAATAATAATAATAATAAAATATGAACATGAATATCGAAGACTGCACCAAAGATCATTTGCTAAAGACGAAATAAAAACTAGTGACGATGTCCAAAACTAACCAGACAAGAAGCAAAAGGCTGCTGGCACCAACTGTAATCTTGGCAGAACGAATTTTGACATTGTGGGGTTCTGAGAAACCCACAGACACGATACCTGATGGAAAATTTCTTGGTGATGTCGATTTGCCTGGAAACTCTGATTTCATAATGCGAGAAACTATGAAGCCTTCAATAATACACACCAGAAATGGAAAGCTGAGTTCTGCACCTCCCATATATAAGCATATGGGCATGTGATATAAATGTGTATTTGTTTGTGTTTCACTAATAGAGTACATACATGGTTGAGTTTGTCGACCAAACACAAAATGAACAAGTTACCAAATTGTTTATAATTATTATTAGTATTATTATTATTATCATTATTATTACAAGCTAGGCTATAACTCTAGATGGAAAAGCAAGATGCTATAATCCCAAGGTATCTAACAGGGAAAAATATCCCAGTGCGGAAAGGAAAAAATGATATGATCAAACTACAAGAGAAGAATAAACATAAAAAATAAAATATTTCAAGAACAGTAACGACATTAAATTATATACTTCAATTATAAACTATAAAAACTTCAAAAAGCAGAACAGCGTGCCCGAGTGTAACCCCAAGCAAGAGAATTCTAATCCAAGACAGTGGAAGGCCATGGTACAGAGGCTATGGCACTACCCAAGACAAAAGAACAATGATTTGATTTTGGAGTGCCCTTCTCCTAGAAGAGCTGCTTACCATGGCTAAAGAGTCTCTTCTACCCTTACCAAGAATAAAGTAGCCACTGAACAGTTACAGTGCAGAAGTTAACTCCTGGAGCGAAGAAGATAAAGATATTCGTTCGTCGTAAAACCAACAAGTGCAAGATTCCGTTTTTTGAATGTGCAGATGACGTACTCGAGTTCATGTAATAAAACATATTACAAAATCAAAGTTACGTAACTAACACAAAAATCTGAGTTTATATAGCCTACATATATTGATCATTTGTTCATCATTTAAAATAACAACTTCTTTGCAATCTGAGACTTAAGTGCTTGTAACAACAAAATATTGTTTCTGGAGGCTGAGAGAGAGAGAGAGAGAGAGAGAGAGAGAGAGAGAGAGAGTGTGTTATTAAAAATCATAAAGCGTACATTTACGTTTTCAATGACCTTGCTAATACCCACCATTGATTATGAAGGTAACTCTGAGGCTGGGGCATGTAGAGAGAGAGAGAGAGAGAGAGAGAGAGAGAGAGAGACTTAGACCCTTCCCGTATCACACATCTTAGCAGAGTTTACCACTGCTGACATTTCTCAAAAAAAGGACTACTTCAGATGATTTTCGTTTAAGAATCTTAAATTCCTATCAAAAGTTTAAACTTGCAGCGAATGTTTCATGTTGAACAGGCTGACATAAATCTCCCTTTATAGTTTATATAAGAAAAACCTATTTCAAAATAAGAAACATTTATTCTATTGTTATTGTTCTTGATATATACATAATAGTTATTCTTTACTTCTCATGTATTTTGTAATGCGTAGAACAGTCGGAGATGGTGGAGAAGGATCAGACTGGATTGGCAATAGAAAATTACCTGATCTAGAGTATGATGATGACGCTGTCCTTATCAGCAGAACACCACAGGATTTGCAATACTTGTTCATCAGAATGCATGAAATATCACACGAGGCTGAGTTCACGATCAACAGAAGATAGACAGATGATGAGAACGCAATATGCAATGGAAGATGAAATATCATTGGAAGGATAAGTGATTAATGAAGTAGAATCATTCACGTATGGTTTGCTGTGAGTGATCAGACTAAAGTTTCCCACCATCACCAATCCACAGCGACCAGCATGTGATGAAAATGGCCAAACCCCAGACATGTCTAAAGGCCTTGATTAGTTCACCTTTGCTGTTCATGACGATACACAAACCATTATTTCACTAAATAATGGATAAAATAAAGGTCGTTCTTTTTCTATAAATCGCATGCCTTACATTATTATTATTATTGTTACTTGCTAAGCTACAATCCTAGTTGGAAAAGCAGAATGCTATAAGTCCAGGGGCTCCAAAAGGGAAAATAGCTTAGTGAGGAAATGAAAAAAGGAAAATAAAATATTCTAAGAAGAGTAAGAACATTAAGATAAATATCTCCTATATAAGATATAGGAGTGTGCTCGAGTGTACCCTCAAGCAAGAGAACTCTAACCCAAGACAGTGGAAGACCATGGTACAGAAGTTATGGCACTACCCAAGACTAGAGAACAATGGTTTGATTTTGGGAAGAGACCAAGATACTGTACATCTCGCTTTACATAAAGATTAAGAGATGCCAACTGATAAAACATACCCGTGAATATATCGTGCAATAGAGAGAGAGAGAGAGAGAGAGAGAGAGAGAGAGAGAGAGAGAGAGAGAAAGGAACTATTGGAAATGGGGCTAAGATATCAGAGATGAAATAATATTTGCAAAATTATCCAAAACAATAAATAAACTAAAACCCAGTTTTACACAAAACCAGAATATTCTCAACTTTAGACCCTTCAATAATTCACTAAAAACTTATTATGCCTACAATTAATAAAAAGAAACTATAAAATTATTTATCACACACACACATAAACACATACACACACACCCATATTTCACAGACTGACTGATTTCAATATACAGTACCTGTTATGAACACATAACCAACTTAGTAAAAAATAAACACTCCAAGAAATATCAAAAATATAAAAAAATTTATTCAATAATATATAAGAGAGAGAGAGAGAGAGAGAGAGAGAGAGAGAGAGAGAGAGAGAGAGAGAGAGAGAGAGAGAGAGGAGAGAGAGAGAGCAGAAGTGATCAGATTCATGTACTCACCTAGCTAACACAGGTAGAGGACATCACCAATCTGGACTCCCACCTGCGAAGGAGCAAAAGAAATACAAATGAATTAAAGGACATTTCAAATAAAAAGAATGTCAAAAAATGTTCATCAAAATTCACATCTACTAAATCAAGACATCATTATTATCAGGGTTGAATAAATGATTGTCGGCTGATTAATACATATTAATAGAATAGTGCCCTGGCTCACCCTAAATATAAGCTAGATATGCCCTTTTTGGGGATAATACGGTGTACTGTGGGCATTGTGGAAAGGTGATCTGTTAGGCCCTTAATAGAAAGGCGAGGTGAATGCAAGTGAAGTTTATTTAACAGATAAATAGCTTGTATGCAAACAGTTGAGAGCAACAATGTCACAAAAATGCTTACAATCTGAAAAAATGCGAGGGTAAGCTTAAACAATATCTACATATACATCTATAGACTTTAAGCTTAGACGGGTTTTTCTATTATCAGAGCGGGAGAGAACGAGAGATAAAAATCAATAGTATTACAGTGTACAGTATAAGTGTGTATGAAACATGTGCGGTACAGTATTATTCACGAGTTATTGCAATATCAATTTGGACTTCAGTTGCACCTATTTTTGAGAGCTATGTTTTAACTCCTTGCTAAATTTCTAAATAATTTCCCCCAGCTGCACCTTGGATAGGAATGGGCTCCCTAGGTATATGACCCAGATTCCATTAAAAGCTCAAGATAGAGACGACTGTCGAAATCTAACTGAGGCCCTTTGCGGCAATCGGTGTAGGATATATATATATATATATATATATATATATATATATATATATATATATATATATACATATAAATATACTTTCAATGGTAAACTGTATGGTTACAATACCAGATAACATACACCCATGTCTCTATAGTGTCAAGTTGTCACACACAGCAGAACACGCGAGCAGAGAAAACACGTCAACAAACATCAAACTGATGAAATGCAGACGACAATTTTCTTTAAAATTGACCTATATTTCGTTGAAACACCTTTTACATAGATAGGTATAAAGGCAATGAAGTTGTTTAAGAATCAAGATACACAAACTGGTGTTATTTTACTTTAAAAATACTATTAATTATGATCATTGACAAAATGGCAACTTCGCATTCTGTGAAGTAACCAGCTGCTTGGATGGACCTCCACCTAGCTACAGCAGGCTGCAGCCTACAGCCTACCCAGGAAGGATAACAGGCCACCGTTCCTACATAACCCAAGTCTCGGAGGAGATTAAACACCAAAGCGAGAGAGAGAGAGAGAGAGAGAGAGAGAGAGAGAGAGAGAGAGAGAGAGATTTGACCATGTAAAGAATATTTCTGACTAAAATAACATACTTTCCATTAATTATTATAAAAAAATGAATGCAAATGCTATGAGAGAGAGAGAGAGAGAGAGAGAGAGAGAGAGAGAGAGAGAGAGAGAGAGAGAGAGAGAGAGAGAGAGAGAATTGATCAGTGCCTGCCAACCGGAGCACTGTAGGTATTATTCTAATAACTTTGAAATCGACAATATTCATTTTGACTAAATTTTTCAATTTCAACTCCATTTCTTCTTGTATGCTGTCCAACCTCTTTAACGTTTAATTTACATTATAACCGAGAAGTATATTCCCTATTGGAGTCCCCTGGGCTTATAGCATCCTGCTTTTCCAACAAAGGTTGTAGTTCAACTAATAATAATAATAATAATAATAATAATAATAATAATAATAATGACGATGATAAACTTTGGAAATCTATAACCAACCACAGAAGTTGTCTGCTAAAGTGCCCAGCATGAAACACCATCAGTTTAAAGGTTTAAAGGCCGCTCATGAATGGCACAGGCAAGGAAGAGTGACACTGCCCTATCAAGCAGGCAGGACAATGCCCTAGAGACAGACCATATATACATATGAACAGCACCCAAACCCCCTCTCCACCCAAGCTAGGACCAAGGAGGACCAGGCAATGGCTGCTGATGACTCAGCAGATAGACCCACAGGCTCCCCCGAACCCCCAATCCTTAGATCACAAGGGAGATGAAGTTGCAGTGACCAAAGGAACTAACGAGTTTGTGTGGGACTCGAATCCCAACTCTTGTCAATCAACAGGCAAGGACGCTACCACCAGGCCACCACAACCCTCTCATTATCATTCATAAGAAGAACTTGTTCTAAAAACTAATTTCAACTCTATTTGAGAAAACATAAATTATCAAGATTTATTTCTGTGGTATTTCATAAAACCTGAGTCCAAAAAAAAAAAACAAGACAAAATTCCTATCTCTTGGAGCAATGCCACATCAGATAGCGACAATAACATTCAACACGTAGAAACACAAGTAAAGATGATTGAGAAAGTAATCACTAATCTATCAGAAGATTAACCCATTTCAAAATGAATCCTTGACTTATAACCAAGAAAACTACCCACATTTCTCACCAGACTCTTAGATGCTGTAACACTATAGTAATCTTAAATACTTTTTTAATCCGTTGGGTTCTAAGAGCCAGTTGGAAACGACAGAGGGTTAACATGTTCTGACATATAAAGAACATTGATTTATCGGTCTGATACTAGTAAACAATATTCAGTAGATATATCAGAAACCTTCTATTAGGAATGATCAAACATACCCACAGCAAGTAATTAGAGACATGATGTCTGCGCTTATAATAATAATAATAATAATAATAATAATAATAGAATGTCTCCCTAAGCATATTATTATTATTATTATTATTATTATTACTTGCTAAGCTACCACCAAGTTGGAAAAGCAGAATGATATAAGACCAGGGGACCCAACTGGGAAAATAGCCCAGTGAGGAAAGGAAAGAAGGAAAAATAAGATATTTTAAGAAGAGTAAGAACATTAAAATGAATATTTCTTATATAATCTAAAAAAAACTTTAACAACACAAGAGGAAGAGAAATCAGATAGAGTAGTGTGCCTGAGTGTACCCTCAAGCAAGAGAACTCTAACCCAAGATAGTGGAAGACCATGGTACAGAGGCTACGGCACTACCCAAGACTAGAGAACAATGGTTTGATTTTGAAGTGTCCTTCTACTAGAAAAGCTTCTTACCATAGCTAAAGAGTCTCTTCTACCCTTACCAAGAGGAAAGTAGCCACTGAACAAATACAGTGCAGTAGTTAACCCCTTGACAAAGAAGAATTGTTTAGTAATCTCAGTGTTGTCAGGTGTATGAGGACAAAGGAGAATCTGTGAAGAACAGGCCAGACTATTCGGTGTACATGTAGGCAAAGAAAGAACTGCAACCAGAGAGAAGGATCCAATGTAGTACTGTCTGGTCAGTCAAAGGACCCCATAACTCTCTGGCAGTAGTGTTTCAACAGGCGGCTGGTGCCCTGGCCAACCTACTACCTGCATAGTGAAATTAATACAGGGAAAGTTGGATTAAAGCGGATTAAAATAACACTTTGGTCCATGTGTAAAAGTCTGTACTCATCAGCTGTTCCATTTAAGTCATTCGATGAAATAAACAACCACATTCAATTAGGTTGATGCTAATCCCATATATCAAATCTGAGTGTATATATATATATATTTATATATATATATATATATATATATATATCCTGTCCCCCTATTCCAAATATTCCCCTTTTTACAAAGGCCAAAGTCATATCTGAACCAGTCCAAGACACCACATGTTCGATCTCCTAATTCTGTCCCTGACATAACTTTAACCCTTATTTCAAAGGGTCTTCTGCAAATAAAAGCAGCCACTTATCAGCAGAAAGAGAGAGAGAGAGAGAGAGAGAGAGAGAGAGAGAGAGAGAGAGAGAGAGAGAGAATTATAATTAGTTTTTATTACAGTTTGGGAAATGAAATAGCTAAAAATATCAATTTCCCGACTTTGAAAAACTCAAAAACAAATTACAGTATAATCAAGTCTTGGAAGCAAAGAATTAGACGAAATATATAAGCGAATGCAGGAAATCAATTAAAAACTAATATCATTTGAGTAAATTAAGATTATTATTTTTTTAAAAATCAACAACATATCCTTCTACTACAAGTGTCATCTAATCCCGGGTCTGCCTCTCAAAATAATCCCATGTGAAGATCAATTAAGCAAATAGATTCCCTTCCTCTGAGGCTCGAAATGGTACAAGGGAGTCAGGCCTTGTCTTTTGGACAGTAAACTTCAACAGATATTTACATTACAGCATCGCCTCCCCCACCCCCACCCCACCCCTTTTAGCCCAACCTTCGTGTTCCTGAGAAAACTATCACCATACTGACAACACCATATTAATATATACACCATCGATGGGATCACCATAGTTTATGGTGCAGTTGGAGCCTTCTCTGCGAGTGTGTCAATTTCATACCCTTCCCTGAGATCCCCCAACGATCCCACCCACCAGGGCCTCCAACAATTGTCTCACGGCCTATACAGCAGCTGAGGAACCCGTTTCTCTGTCTCTACTTGTTTGTCTATCTCTTTACAATTCCTTAATTTTGCTGCTTCATAGATCTTTTGAACATTGATATAAGTGCTTCCTTATTTCCCTTTTCTTACTTTCTCCTGATAAAGTTAAACTTAACTATATTTTAATCTCAATCTTAACTTTTAGCCTCACTAGGAAGTCTTTACCTTTCGAAGCAGAGTGTATGCATGTAAGCACATGAAACGTACATGTGTGTGTGATCGAATGATTTGCTTTCATGTACGCGTATGAGTTACACAATAGTTGAATCGAGTCAAACAGAAGTGGTATTGATTCCCAGGTTACAAAGGAATGTTTTTTTTTTTTTTTTTAATTAAAACAATAAATACATTTGCTACCTGATATGAAATAAGATTATACTGATTATAGAGCATATTAATGTCATATGAATAGTTGAATAGTTCGATAGCTTCCTATCTTCTGGTATAAGTATGGGACATGCTTCCTGTGTGTGCCTACCAGCGTCAACGAGAGAGAGAGAGAGAGAGAGAGAGAGAGAGAGAGAGAGTTCCAATTGCAAGAAGTGAAGGATTTGTTCCTCGCCATGATCAGCAAAGCTTTAATAACTTGTCAGGGTCACCCATACTAGGTTGGTTTGCTTTGAGCGATTAGACTAGTCTCACACCTGCAATGACCAGCGTGGTTATGACCAAGGCATGTCTGAGGCCTTTGTCCTGCCGTGTTGAGCCCTTGGATAGCATCCTGCTTTTCCAACTAGGATTGTAGCTTACCTAATAATAATAATAATAATAATCAAATGCCACACATACCCTTACTTGAAAGCCTTAAACCTCCCTAAAACCTGGAGCCCTTGAAATATATGGTTTTTCTGACAGGAAATAGTTAAGTGTGAACAGACCATTCCAAATTTGCTTGAAATAGGAATGGAGTTGAAACAGGAATCTCTCTCTCTCTCTCTCTCTCTCTCTCTCTCTCTGTATCAACAACATATGCAGCTTTTTCTAGCCCACTGCAGGACAAAGGCCTCATGCATGTCCTTAATCATGTCTGAGGTTTGGCCAGTTTTCATCACCACGGTGGCCACTACAGTATGATGATGGTGGGGATATTCGTCTGATCACTCACAGCAAACCAACCTAGTATAGGTGGCCTTGACTAGTGCAGCTTTGCTGATCATGGTGGTACTCAAACCCTTTCATCACGTTAAGGTATACAGGTTAAGTCTTCGCAGGTTGCATACTCTCACTGCAAATTATACATTGTAAACACCTCTCACAATAAAGACAAAACTTGTAACGTAAGGGATAATAGAAGACTATACAGTACAATGACACTAAGGAGAGAGAGAGAGAGAGAGAGAGAGAGAGAGAGAGAGAGAGAGAGAGAGAGAGAGAGTTTGGAAACAAAATATCTGTAAAATCTAAATATATCTTTCTATGAAATTGTTAAAGACGAATAACGTTGAATTAAATTAACTATAATAATTATCACCAAATAAAATTTTAGTCAATATTTCTAATCTGAATAAAGGGATTTTTAATACTTCATCAACCGGCATGCAGTCTATGAATTAGGCACTAATTTGCCCTATCTGGCTGATTATATATATATATATATATATATATATATATATATATATATATATATATATATATCTATATGTATATACTGTATATATGTATATATATATATGTGTGTGTGTATATATATATATCTATATGTATATACTGTACATATATATATATATATATATATATACACATTGGCGTGTATATAAAACCATGAGCCCCAAACTAAAATCTCTCCCCAAGGCTTCTGAAGAAGACATACTCCACCTTGAAAATCTATTCAATATAATGAAAAACACATTTGATGATAATGATGATGATGATGATATATTTTACTGAAATACGCTGAGAACGGTATATTTTTACGGAGAATTTCCGATTAAAATTACGGTTTTTCTTAACAGTGTAGGAACCAAAATTGACGGCCTAAGACGAGCACCAGAGTGGAAGGCCATCCTTTTTTAAAATACCAAGAAATTTTAATAAATAAATGATTAAAGAATGAAAGAAATGATACTGTACAAATGTTAACGAATCAAGACCTAACAAGACATGTCAGGGGATAAAGGAAGAAGCTCAGAAAATAAAATCTAAAGAGTGAGAGAACATTTTTTAGGACTCAAGCTGTGGGCTTTACTGATATGAAGGTCACACATCACTTAGAAAGGATAAGTAGGTAGTAGGTTGGCTAGGGCACCAGCCACCCGTTGAGATACTACCGCTGGAGAGTTAAGGGGTCTTTTGACTGTCCAGACAGTACTACATTGGATCCTTCTCTCTAGTTACGGTTCATTTTCCCTTTGCCTACACACACTGAATAGTCTGGCCTATTCTTTAAAATATTCTCCTCTGTCTTCATACACCTGACAACACTGAATTACCAAACAATTCATCTTCACTCAAGGGGTTATTGCACTGTAATTGTTCGGTGGCCACTTTCCTCTTGGTAAGGGTAGAAGAGACTCTATAGCTATGGTAAGCAGCTCTTCTAGGAGAAGGACACTCCAAAATCAAACCATTGTTCTCTAGTCTTGGGTAGTGCCATAACCTCTGTACCATGGTCTTCCACTGTCTTCGGTTAGAGTTCTCTTGCTTGAGGGTACACTCGAGCATACTCTCCTATCTTATTTCTCTTCTTCTTGTTTTGTTAAAGTTTTTATAGTTTATATAGGATATATTTACTGTTGTTACTCTTCTTAAAATATTTTTTTCCTTTCCTCACTGAGCTATTTTCTCTGTTGGAGCCCCTGGGCTTATAGTATGCTACTTTTCCAACCAGGGTTTTAGCTTAGCAAGTAATAATAATAATAATAATAATAATAATAATGGAGATTATAAGAACGTTGTGCATTAAATGGATAGGTAGTCAGCTTGATCCCAAAGCTATGTCATTTTCTCAAGATAAAACTCAGAGTAATTAGACAACCACTGATTAGTTACAGAAAGGGTATTAATGTAAGGACTCATTTTGTACACATGCTAATTTTTTTGACGAAATAGTGGAGAAATTTTGTGAAATTAAGTCATTCTGACACTAAGCAACTTTTTTATATGATTTTTTTCAATAAGATCAAGTTCTCAAAAGCTCTGCTAGTCTATAAAACAAAGTCTCATTTACCTCAATCAAACTTATTTCCGACTCAATTAACTAAATACTGATGGTATTGAAGATGCTACACAGTCATCAGTATCTACTGTATCCATCACTGATTATCGATTGTGCAAATGTAGTACTTAATGTTTGCTATTATTATTATTATTATTATTATTATTATTATTATTATTATTATTATTATTTGCTAAGCTACAACTCTAGTGGGAAGAGCAGGATGTTATAAGCCCAAGGGCTCCAACAAGGAAAATAGCCCAGTGAGGAAAGGATATAAGGAATAACTAGAAAAGAAGTTTAAGAACAATAATGACATAAAATAAATCTTTCATTTATAAACTATAAAAGCTTGAAAATAACAAGAGGATAAAATCTATAAAATAATAAGAGGAAGCGAAATCTAATAGAATAGTGTGCCCGAGGGTACCCTCAGGCAGGAGATCTCTAACCCAGGACAGTGAAAGACCATGGTACAGAGGCTATAGCACTACCCAAGATTAGAGAACAATGGTTTGATTTTGAAGTGTCCTTCTCCTAGAAGAGCTGCTTACCATAGCTGAAGAGTCTCTCCTACCCTTACCTAGAGGAAAGTAGCCACTGAACAATTTCAGGGCAGTAGTTAACATCTTGAGAAAAGAAAAATTTAGTAATTTCAGTGTTGTCAAGTGTATAAGGTAAGAGGGGAATGTGCAAAGAATAGGCCAGACTATTCTGTATATGCGTTGGAAAAGATGAAATGAGCCGTAACCAGAGAAAGGGATCCAATGTAGTACTGTCTGGCCAGTCAAAGGACCCAATAATTCTCTAATCAACCTTCCAACAACAGAGCTACTAGCACCGCTACTAGCTACTACATATATACTAATAATGAATTGGGTTAGCAATATTTGCTGGTAGATTAAATGTTATGAAATAAGATTTCTGCAATGATACTATATTTTACAAGCTGTATCACGACTCTTCATTTAGCCTCTCTCTCTCTCTCTCTCTCTCTCTCTCTCTCTCTCTCTCTCTCTCTCTCTCTCCACGATCCCTAAAACAGAAATTACTTCCTTTTATTTCCTGTGTCGGACTTGGCCGGGGGAGAGGGGAATTCTCTAACACCCCCCCCCCCCCCCACCCTCACCAGACCCTTCCTTTAAAAGTAATTACTGGGCTACTCCCAAGAAGAAAAATAATTAATGAAAAGTAATGAAATAAATAAAGTAGCTGAACTCGGGACGGATATTGTTCATGAGATGGGTATTGACCCTCTTCTATGAGAATGACACTCGAAAAACAAACCATTGTTCTCTGGTCTTGGATACTGCCATAGCCTCTGTACCATGGACTTTCACTGTCTTAGGGTAGAGTTTTCTTGTCTGAGGGTACAATCGGGCACACTATTCTATTATATTTAGCTTCCTCTTGTTCTTTTTTTTTTTTTTTTAATTTTTGTAGTTTATATATGAAAGATTTATTTAAATGTTATTACTGTTTTATGTTAGTTGTTAACAATTTCTCTAATAGTTTCAATTATTTCCTTTCCTCACTGGGCTATTTTCCATGTTGGAGCCCTTGGTCTTATAGCATCCTGCTTTTCCAACTAGGATTGTAGCTTAACAATAATAATAATAATAATAATAATAATAATAACACGCTGTTAACTGCAATGTTGCTACATTTAACATCATATTTAAGAAGGCTACATGATAGCTATGTCTTTTCAATTATAGATATTACCATGAAATTTTGCAGGAACAGAGGAACTATGTTCCCCATCAATCCCTGAAATGTTCATTTGGATATGAGAATTATTCTAGGAACAATTTACTCCACCGCCAAAAATAACCATTCAACTCATACTGAGATAAACGTTTGCTGTGGCTTTTCTATGGCAGATATCAACATGAAAATTGTTAAGAATATACTTCATATAATACCCTCAAACCCTGTGAAAAGCGTTTGGATATCTGTAAAATTCTAGGAGTAGTGTGCTTCTCCTCCCTGATTTTTAGTTAAAACTCGTCACTTACGTACAAAAGTGACAGCCAGGGCATGCCTACAAAAGGTATTAACAATAAAATTAGCTGAAACAAAGCCTATTTATTCTTAAATAATACATTAAAATTTCATTTGAATGTATTTATTAGTATAGGAGTTATTGACTCCACCGCTGAAAATATCAGCTGTTCCCCCACCGCCCAGCCCCTACCACCTCGCTCCGAAATCTATGGTTAGGGAATGATTGGGCTGCGGGTTGGGTGAGATATCTTCCAAAAAAAAATTTGGCATTTCATGTAAGGTCACACTTCGCTCGCAACAATAGTAATAATAATAATAATAATAATAATAATAATAATAATAATAATAATAATCAAAGCAAGTCAAATCATATTGGATCAAGACATACATACTACCTACGAAATGGTTGTCACAACCTCTGATACAATGTAGAGTTATATGAACGAAAAGTTGGTGTTGCTTTTAATAAGTTTAGCTCCCCTGTTTCTATTGAATATTACAGTGCTATTACATTGACACTGTAAACACATAGAAGAATGCCTCACTTTACTTTTAATAACCTACATAGCATAAATAAAAATTAATATTTCCGCTCATGTTTTCATCTATGACGTCATCACACCGCCTATGCTACGTGTCAATCCAGCCGTCAAAAATAACAATAAGAAACATCAAAAGACGATTAATCAATGAAAATATTATGAATTAAGTATTCTAATTTACTTGTCTTTTAATTGTATTATCATCTGCCCAAAAAGGTCGTTTATTTATTCTTTTTTACAATAATTGTTACGTATTTTGATTCTAACTATGATATATATGTCGTCTATGATTGGCGAGTCCATTATTGAATTGGGTTAAAATTATGGTCAGGATAACTTTAAAAGTCGTGGATTTTATCATGTCTAACATTATATGTTGATACAATAAAACCGAGAGAGAAATAAAACATAATGGCAAGTAGTGAAGTTTGTTTAAAAAGTGATCTCACGAGGAAAGGACAGAAAAGACAATTGTCTAAGACCCTTCCTCCCCTTCAGTTAGATATCAATTTGTATAGATTCCTCCATTTTCAGTAATACCAGAACTTTGTTCCTGAATATACTTTAAACCTTTGAATAAGGTTCAAAATAATTCAGAATTTGTTTCTATTATTTGAAGAATTTCAACATAATATTAGAATGCTGATGCATATTTACCTATAGAATTTCTTTATTGTTTTTTGAGATAAATATACCATAGTTTTTTCATTGAGTGACTTCTTATGTCCATCTAATCCATATATTCTTTCACACTCTTGAAATTGCTCTTATTATATAGTTTTTGAGAAAATGGCAACAATAGATCTTCATAATCATAAACATATCATTAGATTGTGAAATATACGTTGCATTGAATGGCCAATTTCAAAAGGAAAATACTACGTTCTAGATAGGAGATTTCTTACACATCAAGATTGCCAACCTTAAAATGTTAAGAAAAACGAAATGGTAACTCTTTCAATGCTTTCAAATCGAACATAAAAATCTTAACTGAAGTATAATGTAAATTTATTAATGCTTATAACTACGATAATTTACAGCATAATTCTAGGCACTAAAAATATTCTTGGCTATTCTGGTTCGTTTCCTTACGAATTTTACCCTTTTCGAATTGATATTCCAAACTTATTGGACTGCTAAATCATATGGAATCTAGGGATAAATAGATGAATGAAATACGGCATTGAGTTTAGGTCCAAAATTAATATCATAATGATAATAATCATTTCTGATATAGTGTTGTCTGCAGGTTGTTCCTTTCGAAAATAGATTAAAGGGTTTGTGAAGAACTATATGTCTTGATTACTGCCTTTATCACTGTGCTGTCTTCATATGTACAAATAGAAAGTACCAGTAGTTAACTGATCGGACTATTTTGTTTATAAATATTAAGTTGTTATATAAGTTAAAAGCTAAAAGAATCTAATGTTCACATCCTTGTCCACTCGGTGATAAGGGCTGCAAACCTTACGACTTTGAGAGAAAAGGAATTATACTAAATATTTTATTCATGACCTGTTTAGCAGGACGATGAATTTATATTTAAAAGATATATATTTTCCGCTTTATATATCACCCTAGTGAGTTTCCACTTTTTCTAAATTAAAAATTCTACCTAATTAATTCGTTGGCAATTCTGGACCCCCTCCTGAGGTGCTAAATAAATTTTGCCAAAACTGTATACGAGCATTTCTCTTTAAGATTATCTTATAAATGCCAAGATACTTCTTATCTAGACATTTTATTGAATAGAATAATTTAACTTCATATCTTATTTATGCATTATATGTAATGAATATTTTATATGTATTTTTAGATAAAAAATACGATAATTTTTCAGTTGATTTAGTGAACTTGCCATATTCCTGAAGGTCTCAACAGATGGCCTCAGTGAGGTCATTTTGGGAGTAAAATATTGGAAAGAAAATCCGACTTTATGGAATAATTTGGGAGTTACCTTTCAATGTCCTCAGCCAATAGGAACGCTCCATTCGGGCAACGGTAAGGAAATTAGCCAATAGGAACGCTCCTTTCGGACAACGTCAAAGAAACATAGTCCTTAGCCAATGGGAACACGCCATTCGGGCAAACTGTTAGGGAATAGTGGTTTGCTCTTTCAACTAGGTAAAAGAGACAAATGCCAGTTCATAAACCATTGGAAAATTTCATTTTGGTTACTTTCTTTCGAATGAATATATAGAATAAAACCTTTAATAATATTATATATATTATATTTCATTTATTGCACATGTGGGTAATAAATCAAGCCCATATCATACTTATACGATACTTATATTTATACGGTACTCTTAATCAAAATCTCATCCTCTGGCTGAAAAATGCATTTTTCATATTGATCTAAAGTTTTGTTAACAGTTTTGTGAGCAAAAGCAAATCAAAGTTATTTAAATATTGTCCTATGTATATATCATGCACTTTCGATAGTGAATATCGTGATAAAACTCCTGTTTCCTTTAATAGTTAATAAAATGAAAAATTTTAATAATTTCCCTGATCGAATTAATCTTGGGTTGTTTATTTTTAAAAATTGAAATCTTGTAGGTATTTTTGACAGATTATTTTTCAGACATTAGGAAAAATAGGATTAAATATTGAAATATATCCTTTGCAATTTCCACACTCACTCACACACACACACACACAGAGAGAGAGAGAGAGAGAGAGAGAGAGAGAGAGAGAGAGAGAGTCCATGTATATATCAATAAAAATTAGTTCACTGTTAACCTTTGCGTCCCTGCATCTCTCTCTCTCTCTCTCTCTCTCTCTCTCTCCTCTCTCTCTCTCTCTCTCTCTCTCTCTCTCTATATATATATATATATATATATATATATATATATATATATATATATATATATATATATATATATATATATATACATATACAGTATATATATATATATATATATATATATATATATATGTATATATATATATATATATATATATATATATATATATAAATATATATATATGTATATATATATATATATATATATATATATATATATATATATATATATATATATATATATGTATGTATATACTTGCAATGATAACAAGGGTAGCCATTTCTAGTCCACTGCAGGACAAAGGCCTCAGACATGTATTTATTCATGTTGGGTTTGGCCAGTTTTCATGACCACGCTGGCCAATGAGGATTAGTGATTTTGGGAGACTCTCATCTGATCGCTCATAGCAAGTCAACTTAGTATGGGTAGCCCTGACAGGTACAGCTTTGCTAATCATGGCGATATATAACCCCTTTCCCCACGTTAAGGTATCCCCACTCCGAAAGTGAGATATATATATATATATATATATATATATATATATATATATATATATATATATATATATATATATATATATATCAACGAAATAGTGGCTGTTTATATTAAGCCATATGCCTCCCTTCGGCCTCTCATGAGAGGATATTTCAACGGGCCTTCTCTGAATTGCTTGGTTCGGGATGGACTAAAAACCACAGTCATGGACGTCTTGGTTACTTGCTATGATACGATTACATATGCAGTTACACATATGTCTCCTCTGCTTCAATGACATCTGCTTCTGTCTGGACAAAGTCTTTT
Organism: Palaemon carinicauda; assembly: GCF_036898095.1. Classification (NCBI taxonomy): domain Eukaryota; kingdom Metazoa; phylum Arthropoda; class Malacostraca; order Decapoda; family Palaemonidae; genus Palaemon; species Palaemon carinicauda. The sequence continues at coordinate 37,048 of NW_027170977.1, forward strand.
CAAAGTCCTTCAATTAGGGATATTTTTGAAGTTTCTTGAAGAAGGTTATCGTTAGCATACATTTTCGGGTAATACTACCTGCGAAGCATCATGTATGCATCACCTTAGGCTCAGAAGGTATAATTAGAGTTTTTTTTACCTACTAGTAAGTTGAGTAGAAGGTGATACAACGGTTATAGGTGCAGTGGTATCCACTATGAATTCTGGTTCGTGCAATTACATAAATGTGATCTGTCCTTTAGACTTCTACAGTTGTGTGCAAATTCCTACACTTCGTTATCCTTTTCTTTAAATCCCCAATTAATTGGCTATAGCAAGCATCTATTTTTAGGTGATATTACCTTCTTGGCTTATGGTAGCTTATCTAGAACGCCCCGGCCTGTCAATCTCTTGGACGAGAGTTCAAGATCTACTTGAGTTCGATAGATTCTAGTAGTGTCTGTAATCTCACCA